>NC_056745.1:1129360076-1129645076 GCF_019279795.1 Protopterus annectens
AAGAGCTTACATATGACACTCAACATATTTCTCATAACAAAGGAAAAAAATGACGATTTATTATTGTTTTAGACATCTTTATTAAATTACCACATCTGACATAGGCAAACTTACATTTACATAACACTAATCAAACTATACTAACAAGTTCACATTTACAAGTATTATACATCACATATATTGTTATATATCAAATAACCAAAGCAACATTACATAAACTGCTCAATTCCTACCTTCTATTAAACCTTATTTCTCTGCCAAAACATTATTATGTATGTATTGTTTCCACAATTTCCATTTTTTCCTATGTAATTTACTCCTGCCCTTTCTAGAAATCCCACTTCTTGTACTTTTATCTCTGTTAAAATAATCATAAGTTCAAGTACAGTTGGTTTATTTCCATTTTCAAGTAATTGATTTTTTGGCAGCCACCAGAATTAAACTTAATGCTGCCTTACTATGTATAGGCAAATCAGATCATGTAACCCAGTTCAAAAAATTATTTCCTTGGTTACACTGATTTGCTCACTCAGTATTCCTGACACAGTACTCTGTAAGTAATTTTTAAGTCTGCCAACTCATTACACTCCAAGAACATATGTTCCCAAGCACCTCTTTTCTCCCCATACACCTCTAACATTTTCCATCTACCTGAGGAAAAATTATTTGGAGTCTGTCTGGGGTATAAAAATACCTATGGAAACATTTGCAGGCAAAAATCCTAAATCATCTAGACTTGTTGCATATTTGGGAGCCATACACAAGTCCTCCCATTGTTTCTTTGTGAACTGCATATCTTATCTCTCTTCCCAATCTTTTCTGACCTCTTCTGATTGATTCCTATAGTTACTGTGCAATATTTGATATGCCCTACTCACTATCCATTTTTTAAAAGCAGCTTCTTTTCTACATTCAGTTAACGACTCAACCATTGCAGGTCTTTCATTTAAAATTCCATTATCCTTTTCTCCTTGTCTATACTCTGATATCAATCTCTGACAGGGAAAGCAATCCCTAGCTTGCAACTGGATGTCTTCTTGGCTTCTTCCCATTCCTTTAACTTTCTTTCTGTAATTATTTGTTCCAAATAACTTGGTTGCCTTGCTATCTTCCATCAGTAAATCCCAGCCCCCTCTAGTCTATTCTCTGTACCCCATATTGCAGTCATCCCCATTGGCAGAATCTTCTTTCTCCATTCCCGTGTTGTCTTAGTTCTCAGTATACTTTCTGCTACTTTATGAATATAATATTTTGTATGACTGTTATTCTCCTTAAGGATCTGCTTCCAAAATCCCATTCTTTCCTTATTTCTTGAATTACCACCCTACTTCAACATCATCATCCCTTTCCAAGTTGAAGTGTAGCCTTCTGCTTGTGTTATGTACAAGAGCCTTAACTGTGTAACTCTATAATATCCCTTCAAATCAGATAGTCCTAACCTCCTTGCTCTATTGGGAGGATCAATGTATTCCACTTGACTCTTGCCCTTTTCTACTCCCAAATAAAATCCTTCAACTCTTAATTACTATCCACTACTTCTCCTCTGGTTGACAGAAAGATGCCTGGCACATGTATTAAAGCAAAGGGACTAAACATTTTTAATGCTTGTGTCTTGCTATTCATATCCATAGGCAATAGCTTCCAGTCTCTCAGTTTAAATATCATCTTTTGTTTACTCTCTTCCACATATTCTTAGCTGTCATAACAAAATCCATTTTAATCCATACTCCTAAATACTTCATTTTATCATGTCCCCATAAATATGGGTATTACTGAACCAATTCAAGTGTAGGCATGTAGTTTACAGCTATAGCCTTTGTTTTATTTTCATTAATTTTATTTAAAAAAGAACCATTTCAGAATGTTCCACAACACTGAGATATGTTGTCCTTTTCTGGTTCCATCAGGTTAAAAATAATATCTCCAAATAAAGCCAAGATTTATTGAACACCATACCAATTATATACTTGAATTTCGGAGTCCTTTATTTTCTTTCCAGTGTTTCCAAATATAACGTAAAAAAGGGAAAAGAGGACAACCCTGCCTGGTTCCTCTATTTAGAAGTAACTTAACAGAGAGGAACCCTTATCCTTTGATTTTTTGCCTCCGATCCCTCATGTATCCTTCTAATTAACCTTATTATTGTATCAGGAAATGCTTCCATTGCCTTACTCATAAAATCACAGCTTATTCTAATGAATGCTTTCTCTGCATCATGACCCAACAGTAATAATGGTATTTTCTTACATTCTGCTTCCCACTGGATCATCACTGTTCTATTAATGTTGTCAAATGTTTGCCTCCCCTCCACAAAACTATACTGTTCCATATCTATCAAATTTGACATCACTTTTGCCATTTTTTTAGCCAGTACAGACACTTTATAATCATGGTTTAAAACTGAAACACGCCTATATTATGAAGCTAGATCAGATGGTTCTTCATCATCATTAGGTATTACAATCACCAAAACTTTTTTTACAGGATGTTGGTGCCTCCCCTCCTTTTAAAATACTGTTAAACAAAACCTTCCAAATCTTTATCAGTTTCTTCCCTCCTAGCTTCCAAACCTCCACTGAATACCATCTTCTTCTATCTTAACTGGTAGTTGTTAAGCCTCATCTACCACTTATCCTAGCATATTAAAGTTTTCTGTAAATACTTCCATTTGTGCTTTTTCTTTATTTCCCCACTTCTCTGCTTTCCATAAATCTTCATAAAATTTCCAAAATATTTCTATAGATCTCTAGTTATTTTTCTTGTTAAAAGCTCCATAAGTTTGGCAACAACTCTTTCTACTTTCTGTTGCCTAAGTTGTTCTAAAAAAAAGTTTTTGGGCTCTGGAGTTATTGTCGAAAAACAACTGCTTAACAGCAATCTTTCTAAACTCATGCATATTATTAAAGTATTCCCTTACTTTTTCTTCAGCACTCTGCAAATGAGCCTCCCCTTTTTCTCTAAGATTCCCCTTATTTTGTAATACTTTAATCTTTGTCAGCCCCTCTAAATTAGTCTCATTACTTCTTAACCATATCTCTTTTTCTTTTATATCTGCTTTATTTTTAAACTCCTAGATAATTTCCACTGCCCATTCCTTGAGTTTCTCTATTTTTAACAGTTGCACATGAACTGAAATAGTTATTGGATGTGTGTCAAAGTTCTCAATTAAATGCACATGCTCCCACGACATATAATTTCTGTCTAGTCTAGCCCAGTTACTGTACCTTGGTGAATAATATGTAAATTGTCTCAGAGTCCCTACTACTGAATTCACATATTTTATGCCAAATATTTTCATACATGCATTTCTTTAGAAATCTACTCTTTATTGTTATATTTTTCCTATTAGCCCCCCAGATACACCCTCACTGTTGCAAATCAAATTCCAGTCCCTACCTATAAATAATATTGTTAAGCTCCATAATAGCAGTGTTTTGTGGAATAAATACATGCCAGTGAAGTCCTTATCTCTTGTCAGTAGCTTCTTATTGCCACAAATATGTCATTACAATCATTGCCCCCTCTTCTATCATGACTGGAGCTCCTCCAGCAATTATTAAGTATTCCTCTTTTCCTATGTCCCTGATATTTCTGCAGAATATTCATCCTGAAATCTTTTTTTATCAAATTCACATGCTCAGTTCTGTCTAAATGTGTGTCCTGTAGCACTGCTATTTGCACTTTGCATTTCTTAATATAATTAAGTATTCTTTATTTTGTCTACACCTGTGAGACCATTCACATTCCAAGATAATATGGAAAATGTTGCCACTATGGTAAGAAGTCATTATTCCCGCCTATTGTATATGGCAGCTTTTTAAATGTCTATTTCCAGCTTTTGTGATACATGCACCCACTAATGTTTGGCAAGTAAACCTTTTATACAGTTTCTCTGATCAATATTACTGGAACCTATGTCACATTTTACAAGACTTTTTGTTTTCATAAAAAACCCACAAACAAAAAAAAAACACACTCCCATAACTTGCTGACTTAATACAAGCACACATCACTATGTACAAGTTCAAATAATGAAGTAATTTGCACCATACAGACAGCTGCTAACAGGCTCTAATTAGCATGGGTAACCTCAATTTTGGATTAAGATGCATGTTATTGTTTGCGCTTGGGGTCTGTTCTTTTTTAATCCCTCGCCGATGTGATGCATCCCTTCAGAAATCATTAACTTTTAGCCTTGAAGAAACCAGTGTTCTATCTTTTATTGCCCTACTATCAACGTATCTCCATGGAAATATGAGAAAAAAAAAGAAAAATGTTTATTGACCTTTGATATGGTTAACCATCAAATACTTCTAAACATACTAAAAACTCTTTCATTCAGCTCACAAGCACTACAATGGTTCAAGTCCTATTTAGAACATAGATAGCAAGCTGTCCTCTGGGACAATAACCTTTCCACTCATCTTCCTATTACTCTAGGGGTTCCACAAGGCTCTATCTTGGTACCTCTCCTCTTCTCTATATTCATTAACAATCTACATCTAAATATTCCTCAAGCCACCTGCATTCAACATGCAGACGATTCTACTGTAGTGTGTACTGCCCCCTCTGCTGCTGAACTCCAAACCATTACTCAAACTGTATTTAGCTCAGTTGAGAATTGGTTCCTACAACGTTGCCTCTTACTAAATGCCAAAAAAACAAAGCTACTGTTTTTTTACCCTAACACTTAAGTCTTCCCCTATTCACCTCACTGTCAAGGTTAATAACGGCACTATCATTGCACCAGACCCAGCTACCAAACTATTAGGCATAACAACTGATCAATATCTTAACTTTGACTCACATATTAACATGACTATCAAAACTGTTAACAGAAAACTTGGCTCTCTCTATCAAATAAAATCTTTTCTTACCCCTGAACCAGAACCACCATTGCCCATACACACCTTATCTCTACCCTCCTTTATGCCTCCCCCATTTATATCAATCTCTCTAAAAGTAACCTTAATAAACTGGCAACCTCCTATAACAACATTACCAGATTTGCCACTGGCTCCCCATTTAAATCCCACCACTGTCTAAATCTCAAACAGCTTGGTTGGCTAGAACTTCAAAACCAGCTACTTTTTCAACAACTTATCACCCATAAAATACATCAGCCCACCAACACTCCTATTCTCAGTAGCCTAATCTCTCCCTACAGTAATCTCACTACCCTTCGCTCAGCTAATAAATTACAAGTAACCATCCAGAAATCCTTTAACAAAGCAGGTGACTCCCTCTTCTCTAATTCAGTAGGGAAAATCTGGAACAGGCTTTCCAGCAATCTCCAATTACTTTAATCACTACCACTCTTCAAGAATCAAATAAAATTACTCCTTTAAACCCAATGGCTATGCCCATGCACTAACCCAGATTAAAACCAACTGTACAGCATTACTGTTTTCACCCTCCTTCAATAGCCAAACCTGATTACTAATGTCTCTTTTTGGCTTTAATCTTCTACAGTCTTCTAGTGCCTGCAAACTACCCTGTAGTACATAAAATAAGAAAATTCCCCCTACTCCAGGCACCTGTATTACAGCCTTATATGTATTCTATCTGTTTTACTAGTGTGTATAATATTGAACAAACCTAATAACCACCTTTATCTATCCTACCTTTCCTACTCTTCTCCAAGACAAATGTCTATCCATTAACCTTAATTATCTGCTTCTAAAACTACTGTATTACTAACGTCTGTATCCATGACCTTTTCATGAAGCTTCTGCAATGATAACCTAAAGCTAAATTTATATTAATGTTTTAATTGATGTGTTTTTTTGGTCTTCTGTCTTTATTGTCTGTTTCATTTATTCTTTGTAATATTGTTATTTAGCATAGTTTGGAGCTTATCTCCCCAGGCCTCTACTGAAAATAGACATGTATCCAGTTAGACTAGCCCGGTCAACAAATGTAAAATAAATAAATAAAATGTAGTCCCCTGCTGCAGCCAGAAAGACGAGCGGAAACATTTATTGCTAAAGGAAAACATTTCATCATACTTGGTATTCTCATATTTAGTACTTTCCACTTTTTGTTATTAGATTAAGCCAATGATCTTAATCCAGACATTCACTTATGCAAAAGTAAGAGAAAACATATGAGAGCTTCATGTATTATGATCTGTGTATTTCACACCCCATCTCCACCTGAACAACCCAAGATTACAGCATATTAACTTAAACATGCCTTTGTCTAGTTCTTCTTCTCTTAATGCACTGTAATGCCTACATTTCTTTATACCAAAAAAGAAAAATGAACGAGAACAGGAAGAAAAAAGTCACCAGTTTACTTTAGTAACTTTATCACATACGATAATAACTAAAAATGCTTTACTATAAAATATATAAATTATAATGTTAAAAGTTTCACAGAAATATTAAGAACAGAAATTGTTTTACTTACAATTACCTTTTTCCTTATTCTTTCCCTCCTCTCAGACTCCTAACATTAATGACATGAAGCGAGGCAAATACTTTTCAGTTCCCCACAAGTTTAGCAAAATCAACAGAAGTCCACTATTTCCACTTATTCTTATACAGCCATCATTCACAAATGTCTCCGTTTTACTCACTAATTTCTGTGTTGCAGGTCTTCTTCCTGTTTATCTCCATCTCCCAATTCCAGATTCCAGTTCAATTCCAAGGTACTCCCAATTCTTATGGTCAAATCCTGTGCTTTTCTCTGTCTCTCAAACATTTTTCATTAGAACAGTGGAATTTTTTTCACTGGCAAAGTCTCTCCATATGCTTTACTATCAGAAGAATGGGAAGCAGACTCCATTGTGCTTGATGTCTCATTTTTGGTGAACAAACTTTTGCATTTCCTCCTTCAAGAATTGACTTTGATCCTCCAGGAAAAATATTCTGAGGACAGCTGGATACATTGGCTTAAATCTCACACCTGTGTCTCGACATTCCCTGATTACTGGACTACATTTATTTCTTGTCTGCCTGGTGTACAGTGAATAATCACTTAGCACAAACACTGTCTCTCCAATTTTTAATACTTTGCCCTTTTGCTAAAGTTTTATCAGGATAAACTCTTCCTGCTGGTAGGTTTTTTATATCTAATAAAGGTCATGGCTATTTTCTCATGGATGAGATTTAGAACATAAACACAGTATGCCCTTTCAACTATCAGTTCCTGCTGTGGAATATCAGTCCACTCGCCTATTTGTGACTTCATAAAATTAATAAAGTCTATTCCTTCTAGCTTCTCTGGTACAGCAGCAAATCTCAGATTTTCTCTATGTGCTCTGTCCTCTGATTCTACCATTTTGAAAGATCTCTTCTTGAGCAGTCTCATATTCAGCTGGACTTCATTTCAACCTCTGATTTTTGCAGTTTTATCAGCTCATCTGAAGATCAGTTTAATCCATTTTTCTAGCCTTTGTTATTTGAGTGGATGTACTCCTTCAGTGGTACATTAATTTTAATCAGCTGTGAGCATATTTGACTTATTTATTTCCTCCAGATTACTGGAAAACATGTCCTTCACCAAAGCTGAATCTTGAACTGCTTTTTGCAGAAAACCTGCAGGAATCTTCTCAGTCAGTATTTTTTCCTTCATCTTTTCTAGTTCATTTTTTTCACTCTCTCTTAGTTACTTCTTTGCTTTCATCCAGGCAGTATACCTACTAGCTAGTAAGTGAATTTTACACAAGCTGACAATATTGCTGAGAAACAACAGCCAGTGATACTGTCAACATGGGTAAAATTCACTTTCTAGCCAGTAAGTGTATTTTACTCAAGCTGACATTATCATTGTCTGTTTCTAGTTTCTGTTTTCACATTGGGAGAGCTGAAGTTAAGCTGGTGATCAGTGTGCGGACATCTTGGAAGTCCAATTTATCATTTGTTTTGGTCTAATTCTTCCACTTGATCACCTAGCTCTCCCCACCTGGTCCCTGCTAATGAACTCATTCATTCATTCTCAACTATGAGCCATTCTTCTCCAGGGCAAGAACCAGGTACACAAGAGTTGGAGCCAACATCTGTGCTACAGGGGAATAAGATTTTGGCATACACCTTATAATACTGTAAGTGTCCTTGCAGAAGTCTGAGAAAAGTAAGCAACTATCTTGCAGTGCTTTCTCCATGCCAGTTTGTAATGCAACCAGTGCCCTCTCCTCTTACAGAAAACACCTCTACATGACCCTGGTCTATAGCAGTGGTTCTATCATGAACATAATGTCCTGGAACATACATCAATTTCCCCCAACTCACAGGATATGTGATCGGGCTCTACCTTTTCAATCCTCTTCCTCAAGCTCCAACAGGTGCCAAAGCCTCTAATCAAACTTGGGTCCTCTTGGTCACAGTCAGGGTTATACCCCTCTACACCAAAGGAGGGGTTTAACCAATCTTTTCATAACCAGGTTAATGTACTGATCTTGAGATACTATTGTGAAGCTGGAAAGAAATACAAGTAAAGGTTCTTCATAGTGCAAGCTTTGATTTCTCTCTCTGATTTCCTGCTTTGTTCAGTTTAGGTTTGCAGGGGAACTGAAGTTTATCCTGTTTCTTAGTAGGCTCAAAGCAGGGGGATTAATCCTGGATACGGCATGTCTACTGCAGGACATTTCACAAAACAGCAAACATACCAATGGACTATATATAAATTCACCAATTCATCTACAGCATGTTTTTTGGATTCAGAGAGCAAACTGAAACAAGCAGTGAAAACCACTATGGACACAAGAGGTAAGTCAGACATTGTGGAAAAGGCACCTTAGCTGAGAACCAAAATGAAGAATCAAGTTCTGTAAAGCTGTGCCACTACTTACTCTTATCTGCCCTACAATGCACTTAAACTAAAAAGTTAGTAAATGAAGAGCTCTTCATACAAAAGTGACTGACTTGGTACATGCAGATAGGATTTAGCTTACTGGACATAAGAAAATAGAAGATCACAGGTTAGATGCCATTAAAGAGAAGCTTTTGTTGCCAGTTAAAAGTTTACAGAAAGGGACAGGGAAATTAATTTTTACTTTTTTTCTTATCTCATGCTTGCCAACAATCAAGTTCTGTCTTGGCTCTATCCATTCATTCACCCCTTACTGCAGTGACAGCTAGCTGCAGACATGGCCATCATTTGGTCAGATATGGGGAGTTTCCATTTTCTGGCTCTTACCTTTTCAATAATGGCTGATGTTCATAAATGCAGGCATGAGGGCAAGTTATGCCATGTTCCTTGAGGGCTACTATATAGAAGTGGCTTGGCAGAGCCAAAGTCACATGCGTGGTCTGTGCCTAGCCCATAATCCACAGGTCACGTACCCCTTCTCTCTCTACCCCTTCATCTCTCCAGTAAATGCCAGCACTGCAATGGCCTAGATGGCCTTCCTCCCTCAGGAGAAGTGAACTGTTATGAAACATTCATTGTCATCTTCCCTTGTCAGATTCTCCACTGTCTGGATAACTAATAAACTCCTAGTCAACTGGATTTCATTCAGATATTTTTTCCTCTGTCACAGAGCTGAATGAATTATAAAATTGTTTTTATTAGGTTATATACTCACATGTTGTCAATACAAACACAACACAAAAATATACCTTGAATTCAACAGTCCCAACTTTTGTTTTTTTTTTTTGTTTTTTTTTATGAAGACCTGTTATACCACCAGCAAAATATTAATCCAACTATGAATATTAACAACCACAAAGGAAAACGATTTGACCACATGAAAATGTCGGGGTACCCATTAATATACACAGTATAACTTCTCACAGTTCAAACAAAAACAACCAAATTATAAGTCACTTCAGAACAACAAAAAAACAGAACAGTAGCTTAAATGAAAATGAATGGCTGTTTCAAATTTTTAAACACATTTAAACCACAAGATTTACAATAAGTTCTTAATGTTAAAAGATGAAACTAATGAAAACAAATTAAACAAGAAATAGAAAATAAAGCTGAAGGACCAGGCTTAATATAAGACAGGTTTTGCACATGAACTGTACTTATTTGAAATACAGTTATATCAGCTCTGTTAAGAACTCACTAAACAGACTAGTCCCTTATTTAAAAAAAAAAAAAACAGCTACTGGCAGATCCCATAATGCATTTGGGCCTTTCCTCTTTGGGGAAAGATGAAGTATGATACACACTTAACACAACTACAAAATAATTATCAAACTATTTTACATGTTACACTTATGCAATTTCTGATCCGATGTCTTCTCCAGCCATCACAAAATGCGAGTTATCAGATCTGATATCCGCATTCAAAATCTTCATTCCAGGAGCTCCACCTTCTCTACCCAAAGCCCATTTCCGACTCTACTGCCTCTCCTTAGATCTCACTTGCCACCAGAGTTTTGATTGTGGTCAGAGGGCTCCACCAACAATGTATCTATACCTCTTAGTGCAAAAAATCTGGACAAAGCCTCACAGAACAGGGGGACAAAGGCCGAAAAATAGGGACAGATTTTAAATATTGCTCTTGTATACTTAGAAAGTTGTTAGAATAATAGGATTTGTGTTAGCATGCATTTTCCTGAAGGATATGATGTCTGAAACACAAATGTATATCATTATTTAGTGACTTCAGACCTCAAATCATCCCAGTGATTTGTCAGAAAATTACAAATTTTATGAGTAACATACCAAAAATATGAGGCGAAAATCTGTACAGTTGATAGGTATGAATGTATCCTTTTTGGATAATTTTCTTGAAATTGTTCTACTTTTTTGCTGTGCCACCCTTATAATTTGCTACTTTATTACTGTTTATTGTTAGTTTTATCTCTAATCAGGTTTTTACACAGAATTTCGTCTTTCTTCATAGATATGTATTGTTTCTCTGTAATTAGCTTTACTTTCTCTGTAATAATAATAGTGTTAAGAAATACCCAACAATAACCTAATGTATTCAAATATAATATTTAGTAGTGAGATTGTTGTTGCTGCTTGGTTTTTGTACTGTTTGATCTTCCTCTTTAGGTATTACGTGCAAGTTTTGGGATTTAGGTGGTGTGTTGCCTGTGAGCACAAACTGCCCTAACAAGATGTTGAAGGCAAGTGGATCTACTGTTTGGGCAGGGAGCACTTAGAGATAGTGTCAGGCTTGTGCTGCATTTGACACTTGAGATCTTAATGAAAGGAAGGTCAAGCTGGTCATGAAAGATCTTCTCCAGCTCTCAGCTGCTGCTTCTTCCTCTCCCAGCAAGAAGCCAAAGAGAATGCAGAAAGAGACATCCAAGGAAAAGGTGTCCAAGGCTAGGAGTAAAGAAAGGTAAGAGCGCAAATACTCACCTTCCTTCAAAGAGAGCAAACCACAGCCAAAGGTTCACTGGCCTATAGTGCCCCTGGCTCCAGCCCCTTTGGGCGCTTCACTGCTGCATTGGCCCTGATCCCCTGTTATTTCCGTCTTGAAGTCTTTCAACTTCTCCACTTTAAGCATTCCCAGGCCTTTCCTCTCCAAGGACCCTTCCACCTCTTCAAGCAGACAACACTCTCCCTTTTGTCCAATCACACTGGCAAAATTTTCTCTGGGACCCTCTTCTTCCTCCACTTGGGTCCTAGTCTCACCATTTTGGATCCAAACTTAGGATATGATGACTACAAAGAGATCATCTAAGTTTGGCCTTGGACACCAGTGCTTTCAGAGTTGAGTGTTTTGAGTCCAATGCCCCAGAGTTAGACTCAACCTTTCATGTTACAGAGTCATCCTTGCCCCTGGGTGCTATTGTTCCCTGGTAACTTTGCTCTAATCTCTTTCAGTAACAGTCATGTCAGTGCTAGGCACCACTGTCATTCTCTCTCTCTGTGGTCTTTGGATCCGAGGAGTAACAGACTAGATGTCCAGTTTTGGTTTTGACCTTTGATGTCATGGAAATGATTCTCTGGCATTTGGAGACAGGATTATCAGAAGTAGCATTGGATCCATCCCAATCTCTTTTCCTATCTGTGCTTGTGGATAAATATTGGTTGGCTTCAGGACTAGTTGCTTCCCTGCATTCAGAGCCCTCCAATCTGTTCTGGGTCTCCTCCCCCTTCTCCACCCAAGGAGGTACATGGAAAGAACAGATGCAAGAAGAAATACTTAAGATTCCTCTGATGAATCCCTCATTCAGAACACGAACCTCGATGGAGAGGGCTCCCCCAAATCTTCCCATGAAGATGCCGCTTTTGGTGATTTGCTTGAATTTTTGAAAAAGCATGGGCGATGGACCACTGATGCCCCTTCCCTGGAAGAGTTATTATTTTCCAGATGCCATTTAAGGTGGTCCCCCTCTGGATGCCCTTGTGACCTGCTTTCTTGGAGGGATTGGAAAGAACCTATTGTGATGGAAACATATCCCCAGGAAACCTGATGACACTTTGGTGTCTCCCAAAGACAGACACCATTGGAGCAAGCATCTGGTGGTAGATGCCTCTACAGTTTCAGTAGCCATGAAAAAGGTAATCTCTGAGGAAAATTTCACAGCCCATCTGCCCAACAGAGAGTCTCGTCATTGGATAATTTGGGAAAACACATGTAAACTTCATCCACTTTTGCCTTATATGTGCTGAACTATTGCCCATTTGACCAGACTTCAATGGGATCTTATCAGTGAAGTGTCAATGATCGTTACTACTCAGCAGCCCTCAGATATTCAGAAGACCCTGGAGGCTCACCTGCCAATTATGCAGTCTGTATCTAACATTTCCAGGAGGCTGTTGTCCAAAGCGGTCAATGGAATGTCCTGTATGGCAGGCACCAGTATCGCCATACACAGTCATGCCTGGATGAGCTTATGTAGTTTTGCAGGCCACTTCAATGTGTCTTTTATCAATGCTTCAATTGAAGGTTCTTTCTTTTTTGGTCCAAAGATCAAAGAAATGCTGACTATGAGTGAGCAGGACAGGAAGACTCTTGTCTGCCAGTGAAAGTCCACTTTTCTATCCTTCAGAGGTCCTTGTCTAGGAACCAGAAGGGTGGAAAATCTCTTGTTTTTGCGAGTAGCAGGAACCTTTCCAGAAGTCCTTAATTGTGGTTTCCCCCGCACAGTGGAAGGGGCAACTACAATGGATGCTGCCCATGGGGCAGGGAAGGTCCACAGAACCAAGGCTTCCGAAGGTCTGAATTCTGTAATCTGAAACTATGAAACTGTGAAATAATCACCAATACCACTATAGAGTCTCTAGTTATTTTTCTTGTCATAGGCCTCCTAAGTTGGTGATAACTCTTTCTACTTCTTTTACCCAAGTCATTGTGCTAAAAATGTTTTTTGTGCTCTGGAATTATCGAAAATAGTTGCTTAACAGCAAACTTTCTAAACTCAGTCATATTATCTAAATGCTACATTATTTTCTCTTTAGTACTCTGTAGTTTCTCTTCTTGTTCTGGCAGATTCCCCTTACTTTGCAATACTTTATCTTTTGTCAGCCCAACTAAACAATTCCTATCACTTCTTTCCCAGCCATTCTTCTATATTATTTATACTCTAGTTTAATTTAATTACACTCACTAGCTATGCCTTCTGAAGAAATTAATATCCTACCTAATAATTTTCACATAATTCCCACTATCCATTCCTTAAATGTTGCTCTCTTTAAAAAAAAAAAAAAAGTATGTAGGATGAGACATCTAGCTATATCCCACTGGATTGCCACCAATTAAATGTGATGTCTGGCCCATACCCCACAGGGCTGTCAACAATAAATGTAATGTCCCTTACTATCCTGGGTAATCCTTAGTCATCTAAGGAGCTTCAATCCTAGTTACTGACTCCAGTTTGAGACTGTCACTTAAACAGGAGTAATAGTCACAATCTTCCCCTAAGAGCACAACGGGAACACGTTTAGTAATCTGGGACTGGGGGGGGGGGGGGGCGGCCAAGACGCAGGCTAGTTAGCAGCACCTTTCTTGAGCTCTAATAGTCTTTATATTTACTGACAGGAAAAATTAAAAACCAGGACAAATGTCTTCACACAAATTACAGGAGATAATACTTAAAGGTCACTGGTTTGTTTTAATTGGAAAAAAATTGCCAGTATTTAACAAAATTCCTGTCAAAAACATCAGAAAGACTACCGATACTGTCACAAGATGAGCAACTCAAACTACAACTTTCAAGACCAGTCTTCAAAGAAGGACCTTCAAACCTTATTAGTCAACATGTCTGAACTAAACAAAAAAATTGATAAAATGTACAAACTGGATTTGTATAAAGAAAAAACCTCCAGACAAATATAGAGGTTTTAAAAGAAATGATGCAGCAACAAAAGATCCAAATAACTGGGATGGAAAACTCATTAAATGACCTGGATGGGAGATTAACAGAACAAGAACTACAAGTGGAATTTCTTTTGAAGCAAAATACATCTTTAATAAATAAACTGGATAATCTCGAAAACAGATCCAGGAGGAATTATCTTTGGACTTATGGTTTACCTGAAAATGTGGAGGCTCAAAACATGACCAACTTCCTCACAACCTAGCTTCCCAAAGCTTTAAATCTGCAAGAAGCCTTTTCATATGGAATTGAGAGGGCACATCAGTCTTTGACTAAATCAACCATGTACAACAAGGAGAAAACCAAACCAAGATCTGTCACAATTTGTTTTTTCTCTACACAGGACAAAGAACTGGTTCTGAAGTCAGCATGGACCAATTCCCCAATTAAATATGACAACATTGTTAGGTTTGATAAGGACTACCTTCTACAGTGGCAACAAAAAGGAAAAAATGTTTACCACTGATTAAGAAACTTAAACAATAACAATTAAAAGTTCATCTTTTATTTCCAGCCAGACTTTGCATGTTTTTCCTGGAAGGCACTAGAACCTTTGAAACCCTGGATAATGCAGCTTCTTTTCTTTCTAAAAACAACTTCCTAGATCAAACAGAAGAAATGGATTGTTTGGGACCTAGCCTCACATGTCAAGCTGAGAAGAATAATTGGCAGACAACAGGAAAGAAAAGTAAAAAAAATTAAGGACAAAACTTCATTATTTACTTGTTAAAATAAAATGTTTTGTATTATTAAGCATCTGCAGTTTATGGATAGGGAAACATAAATCTTCAACACTCTACACCACCAGGAAAAGGTAACTCATATTAATTTATCTTTACTACTTTAAATTTATAATCAAATAAGTCACGGTGGTACAGCGGTAGTGTTGTTGCCTCATAGCAAGAGGTTCTCCTGTTCGATTCACGGCTGGAGTGCCTTCTGTGTGGAGTCTGCATGTCCTCCCCGAGGGTCGAGTGGCCTCCGAAAGACATGCGTGAATGGGCGTGCCTTCACTGAAGGTTGGACGTCGGGCTGGCAACTCGGCACCATAGAAAATCTACTGCCAATCATTAGCGGATCGGAGTTCCGCTGTGGCAACCCCTAATCGGGAAAAGCCAAAAAGACAAACAACAACTTTAAATTTATAATCAACATTAATACTTAAATCAAATAGACAATACAGTCATAAGTATAGGAACTGTTATTCCTGTTAAAAATGCGTATGGGTTACCTAATACACACTAAGAAACTGAATGACATCTGGGGATAGTTGTGTTTGGGTTTAGCTGGAGATTATACTAATAGTGTCATTTGAATATTGGTTGCATTGACTCTTTACTATATTTATAGTTGATAGCCTTGCTTCTCTTCTAACAAAGCTTTAATGTGTTTAATATACAGAAATAATTAGTTTTTAGAGTACATGATTTACACACAAAATGTTTTAAGATGTACAACTCATTTATACAGTATTTATGATCGTTTTCTTAAAGAAAGTTTTTTTTTTTAAATTGGTGGTAATACATTTCATAAAAATGAACAGAGTAAGCCAGGAAGCTTGAGTTACACACAAAGAATCAAAAGCACAACACTTGCATTCTCTAGTGTCCCGCCAGAATCGCGAGCTGATTACACTGTTTTTTGTTTTAGAACTCTTCGCCTAGCTTCATGAAGCAATTCTGAAGTCTGGGTTTTCCCACAGTCAGAGGCACTAAAATGAAAGTAAAACAAGCATGGTGATGTCACTGCTTTACAGCACTCAGATATAGTTGTTTTATCATTCTAAGTTCTTAAAGTGACACTTACACTATTTCACTCTAAGTGTATTAATAGTTTACCACAGATTATAATTTAATGATTTAGTAAAACATACAATAAAAATAAAAAAAACAGTTTTGCTTTACAGATTTCATGTTAAGTCTACACATTTACTGATTAAATATCTACTTTTTCATTACAATTAACTGATTTGAAAGTTTTCTGTCACAAAAACAAACAAGTCTGATAAGAGAAGACAATTTCATTCTATAGTCCACATATCTATTCCACACTGACATTTAACTGCAAACCATAAGAACAGAAGTCATGTATAGTTGCTGATTACAGTTTCTGTATTTGCTGGTGTTTCTTGTTAGTCTATGAAGGATGATGTAAGCTAAAGAGTTTTGTGGTCCTTTTACAATGACATAGCAGTCATGGCATTAGATAAAGGCAATACATCTAAGGCTACAACTATCTATAAAATAGTAACTTTGACCATTAAAATAAGATCACATACAAGTTAAACTTTTAAAACAGTTTTAGTATATACAGAATGAGTTACTTAAGTAAATGTTTCTCAATCTGTTAACTCAGAAAAGGAAACTTGCTCAATACCTTGCATCTATATCAGTTCAATTATGCTGACTGCAGCATTGTCATCTGACTTTACAATTCAATATGAATTGTTAGTGTGTTGAATAGTATTGTACATAAACCAAATCTTTCTATTCATATGGTTGTTTTAAGCTTACATAAGTTACACTTCACCTTTTCAGGACTTTTAAAATGTATATAATTACATACATATGACACTGCTACAAGTTGTATAATAACTTTTAAATAATCTACCCTAAGTAAACCAGAGAAACAATATCCAAACATAAATTATACAAGCTAACATAGGGTTTTCATCTTGTTTTTGTGTTGCTTACACTTAGAAAAGAAGAAAAGAGAAGGTTTTAACACAAGAAGGAATGTTGAAAGATTTGCTTATAGTAAACATGCATTATAAAATTCGTAAGTACAGCAGTGTAGCCTATATTTAAGCACAACTGTAAGACAATTTCTCTGGTTAAAGATGATTCATATCAACCTGTATGATTTTTTGGGTTCCTATTGTGAAACTGAACATTGAGAATGCAGAATACTGGAAGGCCAAACTTGGTAGTTCAAAGGGTGAAAATGTCGAAGCCACGGAAACCCGAATTCTTTCCCAGGGAAAGAATTTGGTTGGCCGTTTCTGTGGCTTCGGCATTTTCGGACCGGGTCAAGGTAAGTGTACGATCGGGTAGTGACGGACTTTAGGATTAGGGCACGGGTCAGGTAAGTGTGCGATAGTGACAGATTTTAGTGTTAGGGCTCGGGTCAGGTAAGTGTGTGGTAGTGACGGACTTTAGGGTTAGGGCTAGGTTAAGGATAGTGCATACATAGTGGTGTATGTTAGGTTTAGTGTAGGTTTTGAAGGTGTCTGGTATGATTGTGTTATGTGTGTGTTTTTCGGAACAGCAAATTTTTTCCCTGGGAATAAATTCACTGTTTTGAAGGTTTGATGTTGTCCGATTTCAATCTTCCAAGTTCTAACATATGGTGTTCGACATTTTGGAAGTTCGATTTCGTGATATAGACCCGATTTCTTGATATGTTATTGGATTTTTAATTCTTGTTAACCTTAGTAGACTGAATTTAGAATATATCAGACTGGTTAATAACCATAACTTTAGTATCATAATTATCCTATAGAATGATAACATACTTTCTGACTAACAAGTAATACCTTGTCAAGCTCTGAGTATAGTGCCTGTGATACGGAGAGGGATACTTTGATACTCTGTCATCTTAAGTGTAGGGGTTATAATAACCCCATGGATAGAAAGGGGTTCAGTTTTGATACTACAAATTTATGTTGTTTTTTTTTACTTGCCTAGATATATTAGTCAAACTAAAAGGAAACTAAATCAGTTTTTTTTATTCACAGCTGTACACAAACAAGAACTTTTATACATTATTCTGCCTAATGGAATAGAAGTTCAATTAAATCTACATACAGCAGTATAAGTATGACGGTGATCTCAATTAATGTTAATGGGTTGAATAATAAATGAAAGAGACTAAATTCATTTAAATATATTAAAACTATAAACCCACAACTATTTCTGAGAGAGACACATTTATTAACTGAAGACTTAATGTACTCAGCTTCAATGGTTATACAGTATTAACAAGTTCATCACATAAGAAAAACACAAGAGGGGTAGGGTAATGATTTTATGGAAAAAACTTTTGTTATGCCAAAAATAATAAGTTAATATCAAGATAAATCTGGGATGCTTTGTATGTCAACTATCTCAATAAATGGTAAACTGTATACTTTTATTGGACACCTGGCTTGAGTAGAAGTATAGTTAAACAACAGTTAGAAGAAGTAATCCAGCAATCCAAAGGGAACTTGATAATAGCTGGGGATTTCAACTGTATGCTAGATGATAAAGACACTGACTCTATAAATACCAGAAGGAAAACTGCAACATCAAAAACACTAGCAGAATTTGTTAAACTATATAATCTTAAAGATGTTAATGAATACACAGACAAAGATTCTCTGCATTACACATTTTTTCACATAGGTATAACACACACTCAAAAATAGATAGAGTATATATATCAAAGAAAATAACCACCTTTCTTAGCAATCTTAAAGTAATCTCTTGTCCATTAACAGTCCACAATGCAATTACTTTTGAAAGAGAAGTTCCTAACAAACAAAAGGTGACAATCACTGGAATACCATCCTATATAACAAATTTAAAAGAGTTTAAAGAATTTTAAATAAAAGAATTACAACAATTTCTTGAATTAAACATAAATGAAGACACTTCAGAAATCTATGTATGGGATGGATTAAAACCATACATATACAGAAGAACATTAACTTGGTACAAAAATAAAAGGAAGCAATAGGACAAGCAATTAACTGAACTTGAAAAGGAACTAGATATTATTAAACTTAATAAACAAAAAGGACATAGTCAATTAACTAATGATTTAGCAATGAAAAATAAAGAATATACTGAAATATTACATCATAAAATAATGACAGAATTCTTACTCAATCCAAAGAATCACAGGAAAATAGCATATAGAACTAAGAAAGTTATTAAAATGAATCAAATAAAAGAAATATACAATCCCAACATTAATAAGAATGTCTCAGACTTAAACAGCATATTAGAAACATTTCAGTCGCACTATCAAAAAATTAATACTAGCAACAGATAGATGAAATTGAAAGAAACAATTAGAAACTTCCTTCACACTAATATAAACCTCAAGATACAGGAACAACACAGTAGACACTGACAAGCAGATAATAATGTCAGAGTTGCAGAATCAAATTAAAAAAAACTGACACCTAATAAAGCACCAGGAAATGACAACATAACACCAGAAATGTATAAGTTATTGCCTAAATACTGCTGAAGGTTTTAACCAGGTTAAAAAAGAATATTAATTCCACCTTCTTGGAAATATAGTTTAATCTCACCTATTCTGAAATCTGAAAAAAAAAATGCCTCACAATGTTCTTCCTATAGGCCCATTTCATTGTCAAATATAAATTACAAAATGTTTATGGCAATACATACAGAGATAATTAAACATATATTATCATCATTAATTGCTCACGACCAGACAGGTTTCATAAAAGATAGAAACACCTATGTAATATTAAAAGAATTCTTGCCTTGATAGATTATGCTGATTTAAGTACGAAAGACATGACTCTGGTGAGTCTAGACATCAACAGCACCTTTGAATCAATAGAGTGGAATTATTTACTGGTAGTACTAGAAGAATATGTTTTTTACAACAATTCACATTGTTAATTAAAACACTATATGAAAATTCTCTGGCCTATGTTAAGATTGGGTCATGTCTCTCTACTTCTATAACGATTAGAAAAGGAACTAAAGCCGAAAAATAGGGACAGATTTTAAATATTGCTCTTATATACTTAGAAAGTTGTTAGAATAACAGGATTTGTGTTAGCATGCATTTTCCTGAAGGATATGATGTCTGAAACAGAAATGTATATCATTATTTAGTGACTTCAGTCCTCAAATCATCTCAGTGATTTGTCAGAAAATTACAAATTTTATGAGGAACAGACCAAAAATATGAGGCAAAAATCTGGACATTCTATGAAAATCTGTACAGTTGATAGGTATGAATGTATCCTTTTTGGATAATTTTCTTGAAATTGTTCTACTTTTTTGCTGTGCCTCCCTTATAATTTGCTACTTTATTACTGTTTATTGTTAGTTTTATCTCTAATTAATTTTTTACACAGACAGAATTTCTTCTTTCTTCATAGATATGTATTGTTTCTCTGTAACTAGCTTTACTTTCTCTGTAATAATAATAGTGTTAAGAAATACCCAACAATAACCTAATGTATTCAAATATAATATTTAGTAGTGAGATTGTTGTTGCTGCTTGGTTTTTGTACTGTTTAATCTTCCTCTTTAGGTATTACCTGCAAGCTTTGGGATTTAGGTGGTGTGTTGCCTGTGAGCACAAACTGCCCTAACAAGATGTTGAAGGCAAGTGAATCTACTGTTTGGGCAGGGAGCACTTAGAGATAGTGTCAGGCTTGTGCTGCATTTGACACTTGAGATCTTAATGAAAGGAAGGTCAAGCTGGTCATGAAAGATCTTCTCCAGCTCTCAGCTGCTGCTTCTTCCTCTCCCAGCAAGAAGCCAACTAGAATGCAGAAAGAGACATCCAATGAAAAGGTGTCCAAGGCTAGGAGTAAAGAAAGGTAAGAGCGCAAATACTCACCTTCCTTCAAAGAGAGCAAACCACAGCTAAAGGTTCACTGGCCTTTGGTGCCCCTGGCTCAAGCCCCTTTGGGCACTTCAGTGCTGCACTGTCCCTGATCCCCTGTTATTTCAGTCTTGAAGTCTTTCAACTTCTCCACTTTAAGCATTCCCAGGCCTTTCCTCTCCAAGGACCCTTCCACCTCTTCAGGCAGACAACACTCTCCCTTTTGTCACTTAAACAGGAGTAATATTCACAATATTCCCCTAAGAGCACAACGGGAACATGCTCAGTAATCTGGGACTGGGGGGGGGGGGTGGCGGCCAAGATGCAGGCTAGTTAGCAGCATTTTTCTTGAGCTCTGACAGTCTTTTATATTTACTGACAGGAAAAATTAAAAACCAGGACAAATGTCTTCACAAAAATTACAGGAGATAATACTTAAAGGTCACTGGTTTGTTTTAATTGGAAAAAATTACCGGTATTCAACAAAATTCCTGTCAAAAACTTAATCAAAAAGACTACCGATACTGTCACAAAACGAGCAATTCAAACTACAACTTTCAAGACCAGCCTTCAAAGAAGGACCTGCAAACCTTATTAGTCAACATGCCTGAACTAACCAAAAAATTTGATAAAATGGACAAACTGGAATTGTATAAAGAAAAAACCTCCAGACAAATATAGAGGTTTTAAAATAAATGATGCAGCGACAAAAGATCCAAATAACTTGGGTGGAAAACTCATTAAATGACCTGGATGGGAGATTAACAGAATAAGAACTACAAGTGGAATTTCTTTTGAAGCAAAATACATCTTTAATAAATAAACTGGATAATCTCGAAAACAGATCTAGGAGGAATTATCTTTGGACTTATGGTTTACCTGAAAATGTGGAGTTTCAAAATATGACCAATTTCCTCACAACCTAGCTTCCCAAAGCTTTAAATCTGCAAGAAGCCTTTTCATATGGAATTGAGAGGGCACATCGGTCTTTGACTAAATCAACCATGTACAAGTAGAAAACCAAACCAAGATCTGTCACAGTTTGTTTTTCTCTACACAGGAAAAAGAAAGTACAGTTTTGTACCTACCATAAATGTAGATGTCCGATAGGCATGCATCTGCAGTCCTTACAAATGGGTTGTCCTGTCATCAGGCAGCCCTTCGGTCGGCCGGATTCCAAAGTCTGGGTCTGGCCTCGGCTGGTGTCGCACTTCACCCGACGTCATAGCTGCAGTTCTTCGGGTATAAAGGCATCAGCCGACGCCATTTTCCTCAGTGTTTCTTGCCCCAGATGCCAGGTGCCCTCTAGGAAGGCTAAATTTGGATAAATGCAAATGGTTCCAAATAGTAGAGAGCAAACAAAAAATAAGCATGTATGTACATATATACAAACAAATACACCATAATAGATTCCCCAGCTAGCTACAAGATGGGCAAATACCCTAGGAGTACCACAGAGGGAAGGAGGGTGGGTAATCCTGACTGCAGATGCATGCCTATCGGACATCTACATTTATGGTAGGTACAAAACTGTACTATGTCCTTCAAGGATGCATCTGCAGTCCTTACAAATGGGTAGAATACCATAGCCAAACTGGGGGAGGAGGAGAAATAAGATTATGGTGTAGTTAAGATCCCTTGCAAAACAGCAGTGGCAAAACCTGCTCGGGATCTGGAGTATAAAGGTAAATTATAATGCTTGGCAAATGTATGCACGGAGCTCCAAGTAGCAGTCTCTAAAATGTCTTTGGTAGCCACTCCTCGTAAAAAAGCTGTGGTAGTGGCTGTAGTCCTTGTAGAGTGAGGCCTGATATTTTCTGGAGTTTTCTTCCCATGGTAGGAGTAACAAAATCTAATGCAATTTCCTATCCACTTAGAGATTGTCTGTTTTAAAATTGCTTTTCCTTCCATTCCTGTTGCATATGCTACTAGTAGCTGGTCAGTTTTCTATTGCTCTTGGTCCTGTCCAGGTAGTAACGTAATTGTCTATGTACATCCAAGGTATGCAACAGTCTTTCTCCCCTGTTCTGTGGGTTGGGGAAGAATGTAGGTAGGTGGATAGCTTGATTTAAAGATACCCTGGAGACCACCTTTGGCATAAAAGTAGGATTAGTTCTCATGGACACTCTATCTTGATGGAAGATCAGGAAGGGCTGTACTGCCATTAATGCCTGTAGCTCAGATACCCTTCTTGCTGAAGTGTTTGCAAGCAGGAAAGCAGTTTTCCATGATAAGTACTGTAATTCTGCTGTTGCTGCTGGCTCGAAAGGAGGGAGTGTCAACTTTTCTAGCACAAAGTTCAAGTCCCATGCTGGCAATGGTGGCTTCCTAGGTGGCTTTACATTTTTAATCCCTCTCAGAAACTGCCTGAGCAGAGAATGTGAGAAGACTGGAGGATCCAAGTTGTATTCTGCTGAAATAGCTGATGCATGAATCTTAATGGAAGAATAGGACAGGCCGTTGTGGAAGAGCTCTGCCAAGTATTCCAGGATGTTAGCTATGTTTACCAGTGTCACATTCTCTCCTTTTGCAGTACTCCAAATGAGATATCTTTTCCATTTTGCTGAATAATTTTTTCTTGTTGAGGGTCTGCGAGCCTCCAAGATAAAGTCTTTAACCCTTTGAGATAAATCTGGGTTATTTGGTCTTATGCAATGTTCCAGGCAGCCAGCTGCAGTGTTTTCAGGTTTGGATGCAGGGTTTTGAAGTTGTTCTGTGTTAACAGCAAGGGAACTAGGGGCAGAGGCCATATTTGTTCCAGAGACATACTCCTCAGTAATGGGTACCAATGTTGCCTTGGCCAGTCTGGAGCTATCAGGATGATCCTTGGACGGTCTTCTTTGATCTTCAATAGCACCTTGTGCATCAAAGGTAGAGGTGGGAATGCATATGCTGTCAGGTTTTTCCAACTGAAAGATAGGGAGTCCACTTTCCAAGCAAGTGGGTGGTATGTCCTTGTGCAGAATTTTTTCAGTTGGTGATTGTGTGGGGATGCAAATAAGTCTATTTCTGGTAGTCCCCATTTCCCTGTAATGGTTTTGAAGATGTCCGGATGCAGCATCCATTCGTGGGCATCCGTGGTAGTTCTGCTTAGGATGTCTGCTAGTATATTTTCTTTTCCTGGCACAAAAATTGCTTGTAGCTGAATGTTGAAGCTCAGTGCCACATTCCAGAGGTCCATTGCCATCCGGCATAGAGGGTATGAATGTGTGCCTCCCTGTTTGTTGATGTACCACATAACTGTGGTGTTGTCCGTCCTTATCAGCAGTTGACCCTGTCGAAGAAATGGTCTGAATGCCTGAATTGCCAGTTTTACTGCCAGCATTTCCTTTTGATTTATGTGTAGGTGCAGCTGGTCTTGAGTCCATAAGCCTTGTATGCACTTGTCCAGCATGTGTGCCCCCCAACCGAGGTCTGAGGCATCTGTTGTGATGGTCTGGCTTGGTTGAGTGCTGTGGAAGGGCAGTCCCTTGTTTGATTGACAGGCCTGAGCCCACCATTGGAATTCTTGTTTCAGGCATGGAATTAATGGAATTTGGGTTTCTAGGCTGTGCTTGTGCTGAGACCATAAATTCCTTAGGTACCACTGTAACTTTCTCATATGTAGTCTGGCATGTGGAATCAATATTATGCAGGATGCCATGTAACAGAGAGCTTGCAGGACTTTTCTTGCTGTTAGCTGGTTCTGCTTTGTTAATGCCATGAAGTAGAAAGGGAGTTGCTCCTGTTTTTCTACTGTCAGGAATGCCATTTGTTTTGATGTGTCCAGATCTGCACCCAAGAAGGTTATCCTTTGGGATGGTATCAGCCTTAACTTTTTTATATTGACTGTGTATCCCAGGGCTTGTAGTAGACGAATGACCCTTTCCAAATCTTTTGTTAATTTGTTTTTGTTGTCCGCTTGTAACAGGTAGTCGTCCAGGTAAGGGTAAATTTGAATTCCCTGAAGCCTGCAATGAGCAATTACTGATGCCAGGCATTTCGTGAATACTCTGGGCGCAGTAGATAAGCCAAAGGGCAATGCTGAGAATTGATAATGCTCTGATCCTACAAGAAATCTGAGGTATCTTCTGCAATTTGGTCGTATGGGGACGTGCAGGTATGCCTCCTTGAGATCTAGAGTTACCAGCCAAGACTCCTTGCCCAGCATGGGAAGAAGCTGCTGTAGGGTCAGCATTTTGAATTTTGGAACAATGAGGTATGTGTTTAAAGCGGACAGGTCGAGAATAGGTCTCCATTGGTTTTCTTTTCTTGGTACCAGGAAGAGTCTGGAGTAAAATCCTTGCCCTTGTTCCATAGATGGTACCCTTTCTAGAGCTCTCATCCTTAGTAAGTGAGTTATTTGTTCTAGAGCTTCTGTCTTCCGATTTGGAGGTAGGTTTGGCATTCCTCTCTTCCTTGGTAGAGTATGGAAGTGAAACCTGTAACCTTGGTCTATTGTCTGTAAAATCCATTTGTCTCCTGTGATGTAATGCCAGTTTACTGAAAATAAGGCTAGCTTCCCGCCTAAGGGTGCCTCTAGTTGTTCCCTGGTAGGCGGTGCCAGAGCCAAGTCACTGCGATTGTCCTGTGGAAGTGGTGGTGGCTGGATCTGTGGCTGTACCTCGCTGGTTGTTAGCCTGCTACTGACATCCCCTGTAGGCACCTCTGGATTGACCCCTGCCTCTTGAGCGCCTATTCCTGCCTCTCGGAGCTCTGGAGGTGTCTGGAAAGGACCAATTCTTGGAAGGCCAGTTCCTGCTAAACCTTGGAGGCTGGACCTGCAAGAAATCCTTGACTGTCTGGACAGATTTTGCTTTCTCTTCCACCTTCTTCAGCACCTTCTGCAGGGAGCCAAACAAATTGAGCTTATCCATGGGAGCATCTAGGAGCTTTGATTTAACATGGTCTGGTAAGGACTGCTCTTTTAACCATGCATGTCTTCTGATCACTGTGCCAGTCATGGCTGATCTAAAGGAAGCCTCCAGTGCATCATAGCCGCATTTTAAGGAATGATTACTGACCTGCTGAATGTTATGTACCATTTCCTGTACAGATTTTTTGTCTAATGGTTCATCCGAGGACAGTTTTTTAGTTAATTGGTCTAACATAAATTCCTGATACTGAATCATGTGGAATTGACAGTTCAAGGCCCTAGCTGAAAGAGTAGCAGAAGTGTAAACTTTTTTACCCCATCTCTCTAAGGCCCTAGATTCCCTTTCAGAAGGGAGGGGGTTTTTGGTAGAAGTAGCTGCTACAGCCTTGGGTCCCTGGGAGATAGTTTCGGGATCTGCAAAAGGGGCTATATGCAAATGATAATGTGTGTCCGGAACCCTGTAGTACCTACCGGGCTTAGCAGGGGCCGGAGGAAGAGAATCAGGAGCAGTGCAAGCATCATTAAAAGCATCATCCACAACAGTAAGTACTGGAGGAATGGCTAAAGGCCTATGCTGTGGCAAATGCAAAAAGGTTCTAAGCCTTTTCCTAGAGTCTGAAAAATCCTGGCCCTGCCATTGAAATTGTTCCCTCATAGCATGCAAGGTTTCCCCAAAAGAAAATTCCTCAGGCGGAGAGGCAGAAGGAATGGACTCTTCTGCATCAGAGTCCTCATAAGGAGAAAAGGGGGCCTCAGGAGGGTTTGAATTATCTGATTCATCAGAGGAGCCATCTGAAGAAACTGGCTCAGGGGGCTCTACTCTAGTCCTCTTCTCTGGAGGTGGGTGAGAGGCCCTGTCTGGATGAGGTTGGGATCCCCGGATCAAAGAAATGAGATCCTCTGCTAGACTAAGCATTTGTGAACTAGAGCTGGGCCTGTGAGAGGGGGTCTTAGCAGGCACAGATTTGGTAGTTTTTGCTGCTTTAGCCCTGGCAAAGGCCTTAATCGACATGGATGCAGGAGGCCTAGCAGCTCCACGTGCAGGGGTAGAAATATCCAAAGGGATAGTATCAGATAAATCCTGTGAACCTGCAAGAGCAGGTGGGATTTCAGTAGCAGATTCAGCCAGGCTGGATGAGGCCTCGGTAAGTGGCAAGCTTTCGGCCGAAGGAAGAACCGTGGACTTGGTTTCAGCCAAAACCGAGACACTCGCGGTTGGCTTAACCACGGTTTCGGCCGAAACCGCGGACCACGAGTGTCGGTCCTTTTCCTTGCGCTTTTTAGAAATTTGCGTAGTCGGAGTATCCGACGGCATAATGTAAGCAAAATCGGAGCCGAAAAACTCTTCAGCATATTCCGACTGACGTCTAAGCGTCCGTCGGTTGAAAGAAGCACAGGCTAGACAAGCTGCTACGTCGTGGTCTGGGCCTAAGCAAGGTAAGCAGTAAGAGTGGAAATCTTAATGAGGTATTTGTTTCCCACAAGTTAAACAGTTATTCACTTTTTCTGACATCGGCTGAGGCAAGAAAGAGTCCCCAACGGGGTACTTAGCTTTTTAGAAGTCTTCGGTACTTGTAGTAGTAATCTCTGGTTCTGACCGACCGGCACTTGTGAACAGCTTCTGCTTCGGGCGCCATGCGGCAAGAAAGACTGAGGAAAATGGCATCGGCTGATGCCTTTATACCCGAAGAACTGCAGCTATGACGTCGGGTGAAGTGCGACACCAGCCGAGGCCAGACCCAGACTTTGGAATCCGGCCGACCGAAGGGCTGCCTGACGACAGGACAACCCATTTGTAAGGACTGCAGATGCATCCTTGAAGGACATCTGGTTCTGATGTCAGCATGGACCAATTTCCCAATTAAATATGACAACATTATTAGGTTTGATAAGGACTACTCTTCTACAGTGGCAACAAAAAGGAAAAAATATTTACCACTGATTAAGAAACTTAAAAAACAATTAAAAGTTCATCTTTTATTTCCAGCCAGACTTTGCATGTTTTTCCTGGAAGGCACTAGAACCTTTGAAACCCTGGACATTGCAGCTTCTTTTCTTTCTAAAAACAACTTCCTAGATCAAATGGAAGAAGTGAATTGTTTGGGACCTAGCCTCAAACGTCAAGCTGAGAAGGATAACTGGCAGACAACAGGAAAGAAAAGTAAAAAAATGAAGGACAAATTACTTTCATTATTTACTTGTTAAAATAAAATGTTTTGCATTATTAAGCATCTGCAGTTTATGGATAGGGAAACATAAATCTTCAACACTCTACACCACCAGGAAAAGGTAACTCATATTAATTTATCTTTACTACTTTAAATTTACAATCAAATAAGCCGCGGTGGTACAGCGGTAGTGCTGTTGCCTCACAGCAAGAGGTTCTCCTGTTCGATTCATGGCTGGAGTGCCTTCTGTGTGGAGTCTGCATGCCCTCCCCACGGGCCGAGTGGCCTCCAAAAGACATGCGTGAATGGGCGTGCCTTCGCTGAAGGTTGGGCTGGCAACTCGGCACCATAAAAAATCTACTGCCAATCATTAGCGGACCGGAGTTCCGCTGTGGTGACCCCCTAACTGGGAAAAGCCGAAAAGACAAACAACAACTTTAAATTTATAATCAACATTAATACTTAAATCAAACAGACAATACAGTCATAAGCATAGGAACTGTTATTCCTGTTAAAAATGCTTATGGGTTACCTAATACACACTAAGAAACTGAATGATATCTGGGGATAGTTGTGTTTGGGTTTGGCTGGAGATTATACTAATAGTGTCATTTGAATATTGGTTGCATTGACTCTTTACTATATTTATAGTTGATAGCCTTGCTTCTCTTCTAACAAAGCTTTAATACTGTGTTTAATATAGATAATTAGTTTTTAGAGTATATGATTTACACACAAAATGTTTTGTTTTAAGATGTACAACAACTCATTTATACAGTATTTATGATCGTTTTCTTAAAGAAAGTTTTTTTTTTAAATAGGTGGTAATACATTTCATAAAAATGAACAGAGTAAGCCAGGAAGCTTGAGTTACACACAAAGAATCAAAAGCACAACATTTGCATTCTCTAGTTTATCGCCAGAATCACGAGCTGATTACACTTTTTTGTTTTAGAACTCTTCACCTATTTTCATGAAGCAATTCTGAAGCCTTGGTTTTCCCACAGTCAGAGGCACTAAAATGAAAGTAAAACAAGCATGGTGATGTCACTGCTTTACACCACTCAGATAGTTGTTTTATCATTCTAAATTCTTAAAGTGACACTTACACTATTTCACCCTAAGTGCAGTAACAGTTTACAACATATTATAATTTAATGATTTAGCAAAACATACAATAAAAATAAAAAAACAGTTTTGCTTTACAGATTTCATGTTAAGTCTACACATTTACTGATTAAATATCTACTTTTTCATTGCAAACAATTAACTGATTTGAAAGTTTTGTCACAAAAATAGTCCGATAAGAGAAGGCAATTTCATTCTATAGTCCACATATCTATTCCACACTGACATTTATCTGCAAACCATAAGAACAGAAGTCATGTATAGTTGCTGATTACAGTTTCTGTATTTGCTAGTGTTGCTTTTTTGTCTATGAAGGATGATGTAAGTTACAGAGTCATGGCATTAGATAAAGGCAATACTCTAAGGCTACAACTATCTGTAAAATAGTAACTTTGACCATTAAAATAAGATCACATGAAAGTGAAACTTTTAAACAGTTTTAGTGTATACAGAATGAGTTACTTAAGTAAATGTTTCTCAATCTGTTAACTCAGAAAAGGAAAATTGCTCAGTACCTTACATCTATTATGCTGGCTGCAGCATTGTCATCTGACTTTACAATTCAATATGAATTGTTAGTGTGTTACATAGTATTGTATACAAACCAAATCTTTCTATTCATATGGTTGTTTTAAGCTTACATAAGTTACACTTCACCTTTTCAGGACTTTTAAAATGCATATAATTACATACATATGACACTGCAACAAGTCGTACAATAACTTTTAAATAATCTACCCTAAGTAAACCAGAGAAACAATATCCAAACAAATTATACAAGCTAACATAGGATTTTCATCTTGTTTTTGTGTTGCTTACACTTAGAAAAGAAAAAAAGAGAAGGTTTTAACACAAGAAGGAATGTTGAAAGATTTGCTTTTAGTAAACATGCATTATAAAATTCATAAGTACAGCAGTGTAGCCTATATTTAAGCACAACTGTAAGACAATTTCTCTGGTTAAAGATGAATCATATCGACCTGTATGATTGCTTGGGTTCCTATCGTGAAATCGAACGTTGAGAACGCCGAAGGCCAAACTTGGTAGTTCAAAGGGTGAGATGTTGAAGTCACGGAAACCTGAATTCTTTCCCAGGGAAAGAATTTGGTTGGCCGTTTCTGTGGCTTCGGCATTTTCGGACCAGGTCAAGGTAAGTGTACGAACGGGTAGTGACGGACTTTAGGGTGCGGGTCAGGTAAGTGTGTGATAGTGACAGACTTTAGGGTTAGGGTGAGGGTCAGGTAAGTGTGCGGTAGTGACAGACTTTAGGGCTAGGGTTGGGTTAAGGATAGTGCATAGATAGTGGTGTATGTTTGGTGTGATTGTGTTATTTGTGGTGTGATTGTGTTATGTGTATGTTTTTCGGAACAGCAAATTTTTTCCCTGGGAAAAAAATTTGCTGTTTTGTTGGTTTGATGTTGTCCGAATTCAATCTTCCAATTTCAAACTTATGGTGTTCGACATTTTGGAAGTTTGATTTTCTGATATAGACCCGATTTCTTGATATGTTATTGGATTTTTAATTCTTGTCAACCTTAGTATACTGAATTTAGAATATATCAGACTGGTTAATAACCATAAATTTAGTATTATAATTATCCTAGAGAATGATAACATACTTTCTGACTAACAAGTAATGACTTGTCAAGCTCTGAGTATAGTGCCTGTGATATGGAGAGGGACACTTTGATACTTTGTCATCTTACGTGTATGGGTTATAATAACCCCATGGATAGAAAGGGGTTCATGGTTCAGGTTTTGATACTACAAATTTATGTTTTTTTTTTTTACTTGCCTAGATATATTAGTCAATCAGTAAATCATTTTTTTTTTATTCACAGCTGTACACAAAGAAGAACTTTTATACATCATTCTGCCTAATGGAATAGAAGTTCTATTAAATCTACATACAGCAGTATTTAAATATGATGGTGATATCAATTAATGTTAATGGGTTGAATTATAAATGTAAGAGACTAAATTCATTTAAATATATTAAAACTATAAACCCACAACTATTTCTGTTTGAGACACATTTATTAACTGAAGACCTTAATTTACTCAGCTTCAATGGTTATACAGTATTAACAAGATCATCACATAAGAAAAACACAAGAGGTGTAGGGTAATGATTTTATGGAAAAACTCTTTCGTTATGCCAAAAATAATAAGCTCATATCAAGATAAATCTGGGATACTTTGTATGTCAACTATCTCAATAAATGTTAAACTGTATACTTTTATTAACTTTTATTGGATAACTGGCTTGAGTAGAAGTATAGTTAAACAACAGTTAGAAGACGTAATCCAGCATTCCAAAGGGAACTTGATAATAGCTGGGGACTTCAACTGTATGCTAGATGATAAAGACACTGACTCTATAAATACCAGAAGGAAAACTGCAACATCAAAATACTAGCAGAATTTGTTAAACTATATAATCTTAAAGATGTTAATGAATATACAGACAAAGATTCTCTGCATTACACATTTTTTTTCATATAGGTATAACACACACTCAGAAATAGAGTATATATATATATATATATATATATATATATATATATATATATATATCAAAGTTAATAACCACCTTTCTTAGCAATGTTAAAGTAATCTCTTGTCCATTAACAGACCACAATGCAATTACTTTTGAAAGAGAAGTTCATAACAAACAAAAAGTGACAATCAGTGGAATACCATCCTATATAACAAATTTAAAAGAGATTAAAGAATTTTATATAAAAGAATTACAACAATTTCTTGAATTAAACATAAATGAAGACACTTCAGAAATCTATGTATGGAATGCATTAAAGCACACATATATGGAAGAACATTAACTTGGTACAAAAATAAAAGGAAGCAATGGGACAAGCAATTAACTGAACTTCAAAAGGAAATAGATATTAAACTTAATGCACAAAAAGGGCATAGTCAATTAACTAATGATTCAGCAATGAAAAATAAAGAATGTACTGAAATATTACATCATAAAATATTGACAGAATTAGAAAAAAATCAAACTTATTTCTTACGCAATCTGAAGAATCACAGGAAAATAGCATGTAGAACTAAGAAAGTTATTAAAATGAATCAAATAAAAGAAATATACAATCCCAATATTAATAAGAAAGTCTTCGACTTAAACTGCATATTAGAAACATTTCAGTCACACTATCAAAAAATTAATACCAGCAACAGAGAGATGAAATCGAAAGAAACAATTAGAAACGTCCTTCACACTAATATAATCCAAAAGATACAGGAACAACAGAGTAGACATTGACAAGCAGATAATAATGTCTGAGTTGCAGAATCAAATTAAAAAAACTGACACCCAATAAAGCACCAGGAAATGACAACACAACACCAGAAATGTACAAGTTATTGCCTAAATACTGCTGAAGGTTTTAACCAGGTTAAAAAGGAATATTAATTCCACCTTCTTGGAAATATAGTTTAATCTCACCTATTCTGAAATCTGAAAAAAAAATGCCTCAGAATGTTCTTCCCATAGGCCCATTTCATTGTTAAATATAAATTACAAAATGTTTATGGCAATACATACAGAGAGAATTAAACATATATTATCATCATTAATTGATCACAACCAGATAGGTTTCATAAAAGATATAAACACCTACATAATATTAAAAGAATTCCTGCCTTAATAGATTATGTTGATTTAAGTAAGAGAGACATGACTCTGGTGAGTCTAGACATCAACAGCACATTTGAATCAATAGACTGGAATTATTTACTGGTGGTACTAGAAGAATATATATATATTTTTTTTTACAATTCACATTGTTAATTAAAACACTATATGAAAATTCTCTGGCCTATGTTAAGATTGGGTCATGTCTTGCAAAAATCAAATCTCCATTGCTGTACCATACAGGGCTGCCCTCCAAAAATGAAAGCACAATGCAGTCACCAATGATTGTTACAAATAAAGATCCAAAAAATGCCCAACGCACAATGGCAGGCTAGAATAATGAATAAATTTAATACTGAATCCACAGGACGACACAATTACATAAATAACATAAGTAAAATGATTGAGTGCGCTTTCGTCTTCAGTATATAGACTTCATCACAATCAAAAATTTCCACTGAATGAATGCTTTAAATACCAAACAACAACAGGGATACCATTGGATAATTAATTAATTGTTATACAAGAGAATATTGTGTTAATTGTTACATCCACAATCTATTCTCCATCATAAAAAATTGGGTCATGTCTCTCTACTTCTATAACTATTAGAAAAGGAACTAAGCAAGGATGCCCACGTTCACCTTTACTATTTGCATTAGCAATTCAGCCTTTTGCTAACTATGTTAGAATGAACACAAACATTAAAGGCATAGTAACTGGGAATAACTTAGAAATGAAACTACAATTATTTGCTGATGATATTCTGTTGACAATATCTGATAAAGATAAATCATTAACCAAATTATTCCAACAATGAACTTCTTTCAAACTGTTTCTGGTCTTGTATTTATTGAAATCAAAACTAAAATGTTATTAACTAACTCAAATAAAAGGGAATTAAATAACTTAAGTACTTAGCGCCTGATAATAAAATTAAATACATAGGATTCTTACTAACTAGCAACACTAGAGAAACAATAAATATTAACTATATTCATATACTAAGTCAAATAAAATCATTAATGAAGAAATGGAATAAGATGTTTCATACAATGGAAGATAGGTTGTATATAATTAAATCAATCATTTTACTTAAATTGTTTTATTGATTTATTCATTGGCAATCTGTTACTAAAATAGTTACTCTATGGCTGAACTCAGCCTATACAGCCAAATGGAAATTAATTCATGAATCTACATGTAATATCATTAGTAACTCAGCCCATAAACAATATAACATAAATCCAACAAAAGTATTTTATAATGTGATAAGAGATAATGAGAAGTTATGTACCTACCATAACGTTCCATGTTAGTTGTCTTCTCTCGCCTTCTTTCTTGCTTGATGGGTTCGGAGCCGATCCTCGGCTCCAACTCGGCACTTTGCTAAGCTCGAGAGTCACTTTTACCAGCTCGAGGCAGCCCCATATCCCATGATGCAAGGCGGTAAGTACCCAGATCTCGTTTGTTATCTATAGGGAATAATACCTAGCATAAAAACTTCCCAGAAGGAAGAAAGAAAGGCAGAAAAACCTGAAGGATGGGTAGGAAGATCAGAACTGTCTGGTCTTAAGAAGCATTCTTCCATGTAGGGAGAAAAAGGGTCTGTCCAGGCCAGGGGGCAGGAGGGTGGGTCGCAAGAAAGAAGGCGAGAGAAGACAACTAACATGGAACGTTATGGTAGGTAATAACTTCTCAATGTTAAGTTGTCAATCTCGCCTTCATTCTTGCTTGATGGGACCGCGTCCCTAGCACCTCTATCCTGGGTGGCTCAATGGAACAGACTCTTGAGAACTGTAGAGCCAAAACTGGCTCTATCCCTGGAGGCCAAATCCAATTTGTAGTGAGAAACAAAGGTATGAGGAGTGGCCCAAGTGGCTGCTGCACAAATAGTGTCTAATGGAAGTCTAGCCTGAAAGGCTGTGGAAGTGGCTAAGCTTCTGGTTGAATGAGCTTTAGGTTTCGAGCACAGCTGTTTTCCCGAGTCGATAGATTTCAGAGATGACAGAAGAAAGCCATCTAGATAAGGTCACTTTGGAGACAGGAAGGCCTTTCTTGTTATCAGCATAAGAAAGAAAAAGCTGATCGGATTTCCTGAATTGTTTTGTTCTGTCCAAATAATATCTGAGTTGGCGGTGAACATCAAGATAATGTAATTTCTGTTCCGATCTGTTTGGAGTAGCAAAAAGATCGCAACATGGGCGGCCCCATTCTAGAAAAATCTCCTCCACAATAGATTGTTTGAGAGACCACTCGTGAGGCATGAGAATAGCTCTGCTCAATCTGTCCGCTAGAATGTTGGTTTTCCCAGGGATATGCGTTGCTACCAGAAACCGATGAGAGGAGATTGCCCATTGCCAAAGTCTGAGAGCTTCTCGACACAAGGGGTAGGACTTGGTTCCGCCCTGTTTGTTGATATACCATACTACAGACATGTTGTCTGTGCGAACTGCAATTGTTCCCAAGGGAAGAAAGTCGTTGAGGGCTTGCAACGTTAAAAGCACTGCTCTCATCTCTAGGACATTTATGTGCAGGTGGTATTCGAACGGTTGCCATGTCCCATGAACCATCCTGCCCTGATAATGACCCCCCCCACCCGATCAGGGAGGCGTCCGTAGTGACAGTGGCTACCGGGGCCGGGGATACAAAGGGTCTGCCTTGGTGAATCTGGGGGGAAGTAATCCACCATGAAAGATGATTCTTGCAATTTTGTGTCACCAGGATTTGGTGACGCATTGGAAGTTGTTGATAAGACCACTGAGTGAACAACATCCATTGAAGCAGACGCATGTAGAAGCGGGCCAGGGGAAGAAGGGTAATAGCCCAAGCCATGAGTCCCAACACCTTCAGAACCATTCTGGCTTGCACCTTTTTGCTGGCAAGGATGATCCTCATGTGACTTTGTATATCTGAGATTCTTTGGTCTGTGAGGGTTGCTGACATCCGAACAGTGTTTAAGTTTGCGCCTATGAAGGTAATAGACTGGCAGGGCAATAAGGAGGATTTTTCGTAGTTTATCGAAATTCCTAATCGAGTGCAGAGATTTAGTGTATAATCCCTGGCTTGAAGAAGTTGATGCCTGGTGGTGGCTGAAAGGAGCCAGTCATCGAGATACGGAAACACCTGGAATCCTTGACGCCTCAGGTGAGCCGTGACCACTGCCATACATTTGGTGAACACTCTGGGGGCTGTAGTGAGACCAAAGGGCAGGGCTCTGAATTGAAAATGACTGGACCCCAGCCGAAAGCGGAGAAATCTTCTGGAGCGTCTGTGAATTTTTATGTGATAGTACGCATCCTGAAGATCTATTGAGCACATCCAGTTGTCCTTCTCTAGGAAGGGCAAAATTGATTGAAGTGTGACCATCCGGAATCTTGTCTTTCTCACAGACTTGTTGAGTCTGCTGAGATCCAGTATTGGTCTCCAGTCTCCCGTCTTTTTGGGGACCAAAAAGAATCTTGAGTAGATTCCGGGCTCTAAATGGTCTGTTGTAACTGGCTGAATGGCTCTTTTTTGTAGAAGTTTTAATACTTCTAACTCTGCAACTTCCCTTAGACCAGGTGGTACATCTGGAAGGGAATTTTTGTGAGAGAAAGGACTTTCCTCGAAAGGAATTTTGTAACCCTCGGATATAATCGACTGTACCCATCTGTCTTGAGAGAGGGAACGCCAGGCTTCTGGGTACAGCGATAGTCTTCCCCCGACTGCCTCCAAGGATGGACAGTCGGGCAACATCTCAGGGATGCTGGAAGGGCTTGTCAGAGAGAGGCTCTCTGCTTCCTGGTTTTGTGGACCCCTCTGCCTCTAGAGCGTCTGTTATTATTACCCCCTCTGCCTCTAGGGGTAAACTGACCACGTGTATCCGGCGTGACTCCTTGGGATTTGCGGAACCACATCTTTCCACCCTTCTGTCCTTTGGGGTAAGGTCTAGAAGGGGTGGAAAAACGGACCCCTACGGCAGAAAGAGTCTTGCCGTCCTGCTCACACCTGGTCAATGTATCCTTCACTTGAGGGCCAAACAATGCTGACCCGTCAAAGGGAGAGTTTGTGAAGGACGCCTTAAAGGGATCTGCAAAATTACAGAGCCGCATCCAGGATTGACGTCTAAGAGCCACCCCTGTACCTGCGGCTCTACTCGCTCCATCTGCTGCATATGATATCAGTCGCATGGAGGAGTTAGCTATAGAATTAAGGATTCCTAGCTGAGAAGCAATTTTCTCTTGAGCCCCTGCAGCCGTAGGATCCTGCACTACTTCACCTAATTCCTTAAGGATGTCCCTTTGGAGTCTGGTGAAGTGACATAAGTAGTTCAGCGAGCGCATGGCAAAGGTCGCTGAGGAGAATATCCACTTGCCATACCTATCCATGGTCCTAGAATCCTTATTAGGAGGATGGACTGGTACGGAAGGATCTGCAAGTTCCTTCTTAGTGGCGGCCGCCACCACCATGGCATCAACAGGGACACCTTTCGTAAGGAATTGCTTCTCTGAAGGGGCTGTAATAAATTTAGACGGCCTCCTAGGAACTGGCTCTACAGAGTCAGGAGCAGCCCAAGCCTTTCGAGCAATAACCTCCATAAGGGGGTCGAAAGGCGGAGACACCCAGGAGGTGGAGGGCCGAGATCCACACGCCTCTAGGTATACCGACTCATCCTCAGAAGGATTTGTGGAGGGCCAGTTTCCCCTCTGTTGTAGGAGTTCTAGGATGTCTGAAAAGGAGACATCCTCAGAGGGGGATCTTGGGGATCCCTCCGACTCATCTAAGTCGGTATCTGAAGTGATAGACTCAGAGGAGTCTAGGTGTTTCCTCTTACAAGTCCTCTTGTGCGGAGGATCTCCTGACTGGTCAGGAGAATCCTCAGAAGAGGGGGATATTCCCAGTGGGGAAACCTGAGGCGGTGGATCTCTGGGTCCGGGAGCAAGAGAGATGGAAGAGATATCGACAGGCACTGTAGAGGGAGGAGCTAAGGGAATAGACTGCTGGCTGAGCCCAGTGGCCAGCACACTCTTCATCACCTCGAAGGCCCCCCTCCCAGGGAGATCCGAGAGAGCCCGTTCCGAAGAAACCGGGACTCCCGGGCCCACTGAAAGGGAAGGCTCCGAGGCAGATGGAGCCGAGCTCACCAAGGCCGAGGCTCCAAGGGGAAGAGCGGGGTCGGACAAGGGTCCGATGCCACTCACCCCCTCGGAGGAGACCAGGGAAGCCCGACCACCGAATCCCTCCAAGGAAGGTCTCGAAGAGGAGATAAGAGTAGATGCAGAGGGTGCAGAAGGGGGGGTATCTGCCCCTCAGCCATAGCAGTAACTATCCCCGAAGACTCCAGCTCCAAACTCTGAGGTAGAGTCGAAGGAGGAACTTGAAGAGGGTGTGGACTAATAGTCGTCTGTTAAGACGGACTATGAAGCATCTGGGCCAGTGCCTGTGATTTCAACAATCTACTTACCACCCTCTCTAAATCATGGTGTGAAAGCCTAGATGATCGGCTCCGATGGCTCCGCTCCGAAAGGAGAGGTGAGGCCGGAGCCGAAAGTATCGGTTCCAAGGAAGGGGACCTGGACCTCTTCCTTGAAGGAACCATCGGAGCCGAAGAGACCACAGATCCAGACGGAGCCGATAACTTTTCGGCTCCGAATGAAAGTTTCGATGCATCGGCTCCAGCCGGAGCCAATACAGACATAACAGTAACGGTGTCGGAGCTGGTCGGCGCCGACACCGAAGCCTGAGCCACATGGTGGTCGGAGCCAGTCGGAGCCGACACCAAGGTGACCATAGCAGTATCGGCACCGATTTTGGCAAGACAGAATCGGCTCCAGCCGGAGCCGATTTCGACTCCGAAGGAGTCGGAGCCGAGGCCACCGGCTTAGATACAGAAGCCTGGGCCTTGGAAGATTTTGAAGTCTTGCTCGGAGCCGATTTGACCGGAGAGCCCTCCGGTTTAAGGAGACCCCTTAAAATCAACTTATTTCTCCTCTCCTGCAGGACTCTCTGGCTAAAGGAGTGACAAATTGCACAGGAGTCCTGCAGGTGGAGAGGTCCCAGGCAATATAAGCAAGAAGTGTGACCGTCTGTCAGAGACATCTTCTGACAGCACGAGTCACACTTCTTAAAGCATGAGACCCTTTCTTTGGACATGGCAGTATACAAAACAGTACACACACACAGTCCCAATCAGACAAATAAAGATTGTAACTTAAACAATAATTAACCCCTCACACACACACACCCTAACAGAGGGGGGGATGGGAGGGAATGAAGGCCTGACTAAAAAGAAAAGGAAGGAAATATAATTTTAGTCAGAAAAGGGCTTACAATTAAGTAAAAATAAAAGTATTCTAAAGAAAAGTTGTTAATATTAAATTTTTGGGGCAACTAGTAGTTTAAAACTAACACTTACCAGGAGCTGGCAAAAGGAGGACCTCATCAGCGAAGCGGCAAACGAGATCTGGGTACTTACCGCCTTGCATCATGGGGCTGCCTCGAGCTGGTAAAAGTGACTCTCGAGCTTAGCAAAGTGCCGAGTCGGAGCCGAGGATCGGCTCCGAACCCATCAAGCAAGAATGAAGGCGAGATTGACAACTTAACATCACAATATTTAATAAAAGTATAAAAACAAAGTATATAATTGTTACTGAAACAATAACACTGTTTAGTACATATATAAACATGGACCCAGATATAAAGACATGTTTTTTTTATATTAACATCATACAGCTTGTATATAAGAATGTACAACTACCTTTGATTCAAATGTAATTAAAGAGCTTAAAGAAAAAAAGTGATTTATTGGTATCAAATACTCGCAATACATTACTCACACTAGATCAAATCAAACGGAAATTTGAGTTAGATGATGAATTGTGGCTACCAATACAACAAATCAGACAGTGCATCACAAATTCGGTAGAACTGATGACACCAACTTTTAAAAATAATACTCCTAAATTCACAGATCTTGTGATACTTTTAAGTTCATAAATCTTGTGATACTTTTAATAAATAATGCTTATAAAGGACAAGGATATCTATCCAAAATTCATAAGACACTTAAAGAAACAAAGAACTATACCAATAACAGTCACTGGAATTATTATACTCAGGTTAATCAAATGGATCCTGATAAAAATAAGAAAGAAATGATCCTTTTATCACCAAGCCTTACCATCAAGTCAGTTCAGTGGAAACTCCTACATATATCCTTTCTAACCCCTCATAGATTACAACAAATATATTAGAAACATAGTGATTGTTGGAGATGTAAAATGCATACAAAAGCAGATTAGGAACAAATGTTTTTGATTGTCATTCACTAAATACATATTGGTTTGAAATTATTTCTTTCACACAAATTTTAATGATCCTTTTCAGTTAACCAAGTAGCACAGCAATAGTGTAGTGTTTAGAGCACCCGCCTAACGAATAGGCATTCCTGGTTCGAGTCCCACTGCAGCACGTCTCATTTTCCAAATCTACCAGATCCACTAGAGCAAGCGACTTAAACCTTAGCACGGATATAAATAGGACATGCTGGAGGGATAGATTTGTCACCCAGAAACTCCCTATGTTGTGGAATAAAATCCCGGTCCATGTGAGGCAGAGCACCTCGCTGGCTCTGTTCAAGAGAAATCTTGACCGGTAGATGGGAGATCGTAGGTTTACCCCAGGAATCATCTCTGTGTCACTGCTGGACAGAGACACAACAAACTAATGGGCACAGTATTTTTTGACATCAGGGGTGGCGTAAGCCACAAAACTCTGGGCTAGGCTTATAAATGCCTTAGGGCAGATAGCCTAGTATAAACCTATGAACCTATTAATTTTGTTTAATGTACCCATACCACAATGTGTCCCAAAAGTAAAATATCTTTTACTGTGGACATTGCTTGCCATTGCACGTAAAGCCATAACAACTTACTGGATGAATAAAGCACCACCAATTTTTCAATATTTCAAGAAAATCGCAGTCTTTGTATCTGAAATGGAAGTAGCAACCAAAAATAAAAGAACTGATGCAACAACATCATACATCGCTTATTGGCAGAAAGTTGATGAAGTATTGGACAAAACAAATTGATCTGATTAGTCAGCTACAAACTGCATATTGTATATGGAAACATGTGATGTTACAGACTGTATATTTAGGCAGTTGTATATAGTTTATTTTGTAAATAGTTGACTGTTACATTATTTTATGTTTCACACTTTCACTATTTATGGTTTAATCTATTTGAGGATATGGAAACATTAAAAAAACATTTTCTTTGAGTAAAAGAATAATCTGGGACTGGACTGTATACTTCTATCCACCCCTAAAGTAAATCCTTATTACACACTTCAGAGCAATCTGTCCCAGTTTAAGACCTTGAATACACTCACTCTCAACATACATTTAAATCTCACATATCCAAACACCTCTGGGAAAGCCTGACAGAGATTTCCAGCTGTGTCCTTTCCTCAAAAGAATATGGTAACGCTGCACCAATCAGAGTGCCTTCCTGTCCTTCTAAAGGGGTGTCCAAATTGTGAAAATTAAATATCAAAGTAAATGACAGCTATGACGAGAAGTGGCCAGGCATGTGAGGTGACCTGGGGAGTATCAAACAGGTATAAGCACTCTCTAGTCTCTAAAGAAAAACACTGATTTCAAGCCACAATGTAAAGTAATGGAAAACATTTAGTAATAAGAAAAATGATTACAAGAATGCAAATCAATAACTTTCAATAAACACCAGAATTAAATCACCGGAACAGTAAAATTAAACTAAACTGTAGGATAGAAATCCATCATTCTAGAAAAACTATCTGAAAACTTTCCTAATCTAACTGGAGAATACTGTCCCTGATCTAATCTAACACATAACAGCAAGGCAAAGGCAGAATTACAGCTTTTGGTGAGGTCTCTGTTATGGGTTATCCACTGACTGCAACTCTTCACTAACAGCTGCTTTTCACAAACTGCTCAGCACTTGACTAACTGCCCAGTTTAACAGTCTCAACTGTCTTATTTTAAAACTAACAGTCAGCTGTTTGAAAAAGTATTTTTTCCTGTCAATCACCTGTTCAAATAATCACCTAGCAACCAGGAACATTCTAATGATATCACCTACTGTTCAGCTCCACAGTTTGTATTTAGAAAGTCCCTCACAAACGTACAATTAGAATTGTATCAAAATACTGACAGATTCTTTAAACATTCTGTTTAAACAGGGAAATACTCAACATTTAAAAAATTCATTTACATTTTCACAATTAGATATGCTGGCATACAAGTTAATTTGAGAAGATACAGAAATCTCCTGCCAGACATGCTAACACAGATGACAGTGTTTTTATTTTCTTCACAAAGAAAATTACCAGCGTTCTTGTGAAATATAAATTATATCCAGTCTAGCCTAATTATTGTAGCAGGGGAATAATATGTAAATTTTGTCTGATTTAATACTACTGAATTTGCATCTTCCACAGAAAACACTCACACATATTTCTTCAGGATCTCTCCTCATTTGTTATATTTTCCCTTCTAGGTCCCCTCTGATACATTTAGCTACTTCAAATCAAATTTGAGTTCACACCCATAAATAATATTCTCTGCTGAAAGTCGATTATTTCTCACCAAATTTTATATGCTCCACAACAGCAACTTTGGTGGAATATAAATACATGCCAGCATAATCCTCCTCCCTTGACTGCCACAAATCTACCATCATTGTTTTTTCCCCCTCTTCTATCACTACTGGAACACGTCTAGAGATTATTATTATTCCAGTCTTTCTTTGTCCCTGATATTCTTATTCCAGTCTTTCTTTGTCCCTGATATTCTGCTGAATGTTCATCCGGGCATTCTTTCGTTGCCAAATTCACATGCTCCTTACTATCTAAATGCATATCCTGCAACATTATTTGCACTCTACATTTATTAATAAAATTCAGCACTCTGCATTTTGCCTACATTCCATGAAAACATGGGCAAGGTACCATTATAATAGAAAGCTATTACTCCAACCCATTATATATAACAGTTCTTTTGAATGTTTATTTCCAATTTGGTTTAAATGCACATACTTTTTGGTAGTCACTTCTCATCTCCATTTTAACATATGTCACATTTTCATCCTTTTTTGTTTCAACTAAAGCACTCAAAAAAAAAAAAGAGAGATACTCTTGTCACCTTTTACTTAAAACAAACTTACAAAACTATGTGTAAATTTTCAAGAAATGAAGTCTACCTCTTCAAATAGAAGCAGCTGTCTCAATTTAACAGTTGCATTCACAAGCACTACTTAACTTAAAGTTAAAGTTACCACTGCTAAATTGCATGCAAGAACCAGTGTTCCTACTTACACTGATTACTATCTGTTCTTTTATTATATTTATTCTCTCCTAGACATGAAAAACAGTGTGCATGCATTCAGTAAATATTAAGTTTTGGCCCTTAAAAAAACTACATAGGCTACTTTTAAGTAAATACACTAAACTGTACACTGTTGTATTAAACTCAGACCTACACAGGATACTAAAAATGTGCACATACGAGACTACCTTTACAATGTTCACTGCCTTTAATATTTACAGACAGATCTCATCCACACTTGTAGCTTTAGCACAGTTGAACTGTTTAATCACCACAGTGAACTCTTTAGAAAAAAATGGATTCAGTCCCACCATCTGCTTTTGGCACTGCCTACTGAGAGGATCCCACATACACCAGACTCAGGATATCCTCAAAGCATTTTTAAACTTTTACTCCTTTTATTAATTTCATAGTTAGGTTAATTTAGGTTTTCAAAATGAACCTTTTGCTGTTTCTGCATCTTCCCTTCTTTCACTTCTACTTGGCACCTGGTTCAGAGTCACTTGATCATCTCAGTACTCCCGTCAATGGTTGCAGCAGCACCACTAATGCTGACAGTGCCCTGCAAGGGAGCAATTGTCTAGCTCATCCCCAACAGAGTTATATGTCTAACTGCACTTGTACAGTCCCAAGTACTTGAGTTGAATTATGCAACTTTGTACAATAAAATGGATTATCTTAGCTACAGAGGCAGCAAATTATTTCATTCAATAGACAATATTTATATTATATTTTGTTTAAATGCTGTCAGCAAGAGAAAACATGGCTTTAAGCCATTAATTTTGAAGAAGAGCTAAACCAGAAGTCAGCATAAATGACCAAACAATGGAAGAAGCAGGTGTATAAAGGCCTGAGTAGTACACAGTTAGTGAACCAAATAAATCATTGCTTTTAGATGGGAGGTTTACACATAATGGAACCAAAGAAATGATGATTCTGCAGTGTATTTAAAGGATGTTGGTTCTTCCAAGGATACTCCAGTCATGGTGGATGTAATCACACACGTTGTGTTACAAATATAACAGAAAGTATCAGCACTCATTCTGTGGCAGGAAGCATTTTTTTAAAGATGCTGACATAGCTGTTTTCTGATATCCATTTTACCCTAATTATCACCAAGGGGGAAGCTGGTACATACTGTAATACTCAGCTAAAATAAAGCAGGAACTAACCTTTGATGGCACACGATTTAATTGCACCACACAAGCACACAAACAAAAGAAAAAAAAACATTTATGTACTGACTCATCTTTGACAGGTGTTTGAAGTCAGAGACATGGCAAGAATCAACATAGACACAAAGGATGAGCAAACTCTCCAAATGTCCCCAGTTGGGAAGTGAATCAGAGAATCAAACACTCTCAGATAGCTACACTAACAGATGTGCCACTGTACTCTTCAAGAACTTCACCTTTTATTTTAATGTATTTTAATGTATTAATTTGTTAACCAGGTAAGTAAACTGGTCCAGCTTTGACCCTTTCAACAATGGCACACTTTACAAAAACAAAGGTAAATGCAATATACAGGGACTGTTCAAAGCAGCCAATCAACTGGAAGGTTTCTGGGAGGTATAAAGAAACAACAGCATCTGCAAGAAAACCCTCAAAGACATGGTCAGACAATGTAAACTCCAGAAGGACAATGGCTGGAGGACAGGCCTGAACCCAGGACCCTGCAGCTAAGAGAGAAAAAGATTTTAATCTGCTGAATCACCATGTTACATAAACAGTAAATTTTCTTTTAACCTCGTCTTATCTTCAAGCTTTGGAAACAAGAACTGGGTTTTCACAAGTAGCCATCTAAGTTGGATTGGAATTTTTATTAAAAGCCCTGGTCTCCCCCTCATGCCCCAACTAGTCCTGCATCAGAATTTACCATGCATCCAACCCAAGCATTACTGTGACGTGTCCATGGCACTTAAATGGGACACTGTATCACTCTCTTACCATACATGCCAACAGTAAACATGTATCTCCATAAACAGCCTTAGGAAACCTCGAGCCAGAGGCAAAAAGGCTCCATGGCAAAACCCCCACTGCCCACCCTATCCTGGTCTACTCAAACCATTCAGATGACTCCCCCCCCCCCTGCTTCTCACAGTTTATCTTGCACTTCATTATTTTCTTGCTGCAGTTATTCCCTTATTCCACATGTTCTATCCAGGCAAGACTGCATTTTAATAACTGTGAAGGGAACAAACGCATGAAGCTAGAGGTCTGGGGATCACAAGGCCCCCAAAAGCCATGGGGGAACTAGATGCTCTAAGGTGCATTTTACAGTTTTTAAACAACCTTTAAATACAATGACTGCCTAAACAAAAGCCCTGATCAAAAAAAAAAGCTGAAGAGTAGGGCTATATTTCTGTTTTTCCTGCATTCTTTCAGCACATCCCAAATGACCACTACCAAGACTATGCTGTAATAACTGCAGTAGAAATAAAGTACAGTTTTGTACCTACCATAAATGTAGATGTTCGAGGATCCACATTGCTGCAGTCATAACCTGTGGGTAGTCCACTGTCCTCGGTCGGCCCGAATACCAAAGTGTTAGGCTGGTGTCGGTCATGGGCGCTCAGAACTGACTTCAGTACGCAGTAGTACTTAAGCGCATGACCGACGCCATATCCTCAGTCTTTCTTGCCCCAGATGTCAGAAGGCCTAAAAAGGAAAGGCCATAGCCAAAATAGAAAATACCCAACAACCAACATAGATAAAATAACAATTATCCCAGAAGAAACACAGCAACCCCAAACTATAGAGGGGAAGGAGGGAGGGAAAATTGGACTGCAGCAATGTGGATCTTCGAACATCTACATTTATGGTAGGTACAAAACTGTACTATGTTCTTCATCTCACATTGCTGCAGTCCTAACCTGTGGGTAGAATCCCAAAGCAAAGGTAAAGGGAGGCTGGCAAAACTAAAAAGCATTAGGAGCTGCTAACATGCCCTGTAAAACTGCAGTGGCAAACCCAGCCCTAGACTTGGAATAAAGAGGGAGATGGTAATGTTTAGTAAAAGTGTGCACTGAAATCCAAGTAGCTGCCTCCAAAATATCCTTAGTAGCTACCCCCCTCAAAAAGGCAGTAGATGTGGCAGTAGCCCTAGTGGAATGAGGTCTGATCCCAGCTGGAACATCCTTTCCATGATGAGAATAACAAAAAGCAATACAATGGCCAATCCACTTAGAAATGGTTTGCTTTGAAACAGCTTTCCCTTGTGAACCCAAAGCAAAAGAAATAAATAACTGTTGAGTCTTCCTGAACTCTTTAGTTCTGCTCAAATAATAGCGTAACTGCCTGTGAATATCCAAAGAATGTAAGACTTTTTCTCCTTTATTTTGGGGATCAGCATAAAAAGTAGGCAAATGAATAGACTGGTTCAAGGCCACATTAGAAATAACTTTAGGCATAAAAGTAGGGTTAGTACGCAAGGACACCCTATCCTTATGGAATATCAGGAAGGGTTCAACTGCCATGAGAGCCTGCAATTCAGATACCCTCCTAGCAGACATAATGGCCAACAAAAAAGCAGTCTTCCAAGACAAAAACTTCAACTCAGATGTAGCTGCAGGTTCAAAAGGAGGTAAAGTAAGCTTTTCCAACACAAAATTGAGATCCCAGGAAGGCGTAGGAGCTCTACGTGGGGGTCTTATGTTCTTTGCCCCTCTAAGAAATTGTTTAAACAAAGGGTGAGAAAATAAAGGAGGGTCACAATCATAGTGAGCAGAAATGGCTGCAGCATGAACTTTCACAGAGGAGAAAGACAAACCCTTGTCTAATAATTCAGTAAGGTACTGTAGTGTAAAACTCAAATTAGGCACTGAAACATCAAAGCTCTTTGCTGTGCTCCAAAGAAAAAATCTCCTCCATTTATCAGCATAAACTTTTCTAGTACTAGGCCGTCTGGCTTCCAAAATGACATTCAAAACTTGTTGAGGAAGCTGAGACCCTCCAGGATCTAAAACAGAATACGCCAGGCTGTCAGATGCAGGGACTGTACCCTGACATTGAGAAAATGATTGCTTGCCTGGGACAGCAGGTGTGGAATTTGAGGCAAAGGCCAAGGAGGCTCCTGTATTAAACTCCTCAGCAGAGGATACCAGTGCTGTCGTGGCCAATCTGGTGCTATTAGAATCATGCAAGGCTTGTCCTGTCTGACTTTCAAGAGTACCTTGGGAAGGAGAGGCAGAGGAGGAAAGGCATAGACGTGAAGGTTGTTCCAACTGAAAGAAAGAGCATCCACTTTCCAAGCTTTTGGGTGAAACATCTTTGTGCAAAATTTTGGCAGTTGGAAATTTAGTGGAGAAGCGAGCAGATCTATGTCTGGAGTTCCCCAAGCCACTGTCAACTGTTGGAATACATGAGGATCCAATTTCCACTCGTGGGGATCCACAATTTGTCTGCTCAAAATATCTGCTGAGGAGTTCTGTGCTCCCGGCAGAAACCGTGCTTGAAGAGTGATGTGTAACCTCAGAGCAGTCTCCCACAAAATCATAGCTTGTCTGCAAAGAGGGTAAGAATGGGTTCCCCCCTGCTTGTTGATGTACCACATAACAGTTGTGTTGTCTGTTTGAATCAACACCTGTCCTGGTTGAAGTAGATCCTTGAAGGCCATCAGGGCAAATTGGACTGCTAACATCTCCTTCATGTTGATATGCAAATGCTGTAGTCTGGGAGGCCACGTGTCTTGAACCCATTTCCCATTGAAGTGTGCACCCCAAGCCAGGTCTGAGGCATCCGTCATTAAGATCTGACTTCGCCTCTGGTCGGGTCACAGAGAGTCCCTTGTTTAGGTGACATTCCTGAGCCCACCACAAGAATTCCCTCTGGATGCAAGGTAAAATCTGAATGACAGTGTCTAAATCGTGGCAGTGTTGAGTCCATACATTTTTGAGATACCATTGTAGCTTCCTCATATGCAGTTTGGCATTGGGAAGTACCAGAATGCAAGATGCCATGAACCCCAAGGCTTGAAGGACTGTCCTTGCAGTCCGCCTGGACATTAGGGATAATTGCTAGAAGTACAGGTGAAGATTTCTTTGTTTGTCCGGGGTCAAAAAGGCCATCTGAGAGGCTGTATTCAGTCTCACACCCAGAAAGCACATGTCCTGAGAGGGTACTAGACTGGACTTTGTTTCGTTCACAGAATACCCTAGGCACCTTAAAACTGCCATTACATACTGTAGACGTTGAAGTAACTTGACTTTGTCTTGAGCAAGAATCAGGCAATCGTCCAGATAAGGATAAATTTCTATTCCTCTTAGTCTTAAGAAGGCTATCACAGGAGCCAGGACCTTTGTGAACACCCTGGGCGCAGTAGATAAGCCAAAGGGCAATGCAGAGAACTGATAATGAAAAGTACCAGCCCGAAAATGCAGGAATCTCCTGCAGCTGGGCCTGATAGGAATGTGAAGATAAGCCTCTTTGAGATCCAGAGTTACCATCCAGTGATCTTTGCCTAGCAGAGGCAGAAGTTGCTGTAAAGTTAACATCTTGAACTTTGGAATGTCTAGGTATGTATTGAGAATGGACAAATCCAGAATTGGCCTCCAAGTGTTTCCTTTCTTTGGCACAAGGAATAGGCGAGAATAAAACCCCAGGCCTACTTCTGACGGAGGTACCACCTGGATCGCCCCCATTTGTAAAAGTAAAGAAATCTGTTTGTGAGCCTCCAGCCTTTGCTGAGGAGGTACATCCGGCATGCCTTTGAAAGGAGGCAAGGTGTGAAAATAAAACTTGTAGCCTTGATTTATAATGTCCAGCACCCATTTGTCCCGGGTGACCAAAAGCCAATTTTGCTTGAAAAGTGCCAACTTTCCTCCTAGAGGAGCTGCCAGACAGGCAGAGTCTGGCAGCTGGAGATGCAGGTCATTGGGTCTGTTTACGAAAAGGCTGACCCCTGCCCTCACCAGAAGATTGTGCAGGAGAACTCCAAGTCCTAGGTCTGAAAGAACACTGAGCCTGAGATCTGCCCCTACCACGTCTAGACCTGCCTTTAGACTGAAACTCGGAAGCAGGGTAAGACCATCCTTTTGCAGGCCAATTCCTGCTAAACTTAGGGGGCTGCACTTGCAAAAATTCCTTAACCGTCTGCATGGACTTAGCTTTGTCTTCCATTTTTTTCAAAACTGACTCCACAGGAGAACCAAAAAGAACTTCAGATTGTAGAGGAGCATCCAAAATTCGAGCTTTAACATGCTCTGACAAATTTTGATCCTTAAGCCAGGCATGCCTACGAATAACTGAACCAGTGGCAGCCACCCTGGAGGAAGCCTGAAGAGCATCAAAGGCACATTGCAAGGAATGCTTACCAACCTGATCTGAGGCATGAACTAAGTCCTGCAACTCCTTACACTCTATGCCCTCAGCTAAAGCATCTACCTTAGATTTCAACTGACCTAACAGAAAGTTCTGGTACTTCAGCATATGAAACTGGCAATTTAACGCCCTCATAGCTAGCGTGGAGGAGGTATACACTTCCTTATCCCACCTATCCAAAGCCCTAGAAACTTTATCCAGAGGTACCGGATTCTTAACTACCGAAGCCCTGACACCCTTAGGTCCTTGACTAATAGTTTCCGGGTCAGCTCTAGGACTCTTATACAAATATTTATGAGCCTCTGGAACTCTAATACCTGTCTGGCTTGACAGGGGCAGGGGGTAAAGAATCAGGATTAAGGGAATCTTCAGAAAAAACATCCTGAACAACATCCAAAACAGGGGGAATAGCCAAAGGTCTATGCTGTGGCAAAAACAAAAATTCCCTAAGCCTCTTACGAGAATCAGAAAAATCCTGACCTTCCCACTTGAAATGCTCCCTCCTGGAGTGTAGGGTTTCAGAAAAGGAAAAATCTTCTGGAGGAGAAGCAGAAGGACAGGAATCCTCTGCATCCGAATCAGAATAGGGGGGAAAATCCTGAATGTCCTCAGCTGAAGACTCAGAAAAATCTGAGGAATGCTCCAATCCCTCCACATCTGTCTCCATCCTAGGCCTCTTGTCTGGAGGGGGCATAGAACCCCCTCTTGTCTGGAGGGGGCATAGAACCCCTGATTAAAGTAATCAAATCCTCTGCCATTTTCAACATATGTTTTTTAGGAACAGAGCCCGAAGAACCAGGGCTGCTGCCTGTACCAGAAAGACCAGATTTAGCTTTAGCAGGGCCCTTAGTGACAGAAGTAGAAGGCCTAATAACCTTTTGTAATGATGGGACTACAGAAACTTGAGAAGCCCCCTCGGCCTGACCTAACTCCTGAGAGGCCAATTCCTACAAAATTAAAGGTTCCCTCTGTGATTCAGCCGAGACCTCGGCTGGATCCACAGATTCAACCGTAGTTTCTATAGAACCGGCGTCCGCAACGGACGACTCATCCTGTTTAGACTTTAACTATTTAACTTTTCGCTTCTTTGCGGTAGCAGGCGTCGGAGGATCCGACGGCATGTTGTAGTTACACCGCTTACCGAAAACAAGCCTAGCACAATCTAATCTGCGTTTAATGGTGCGCTTATTAAATCTAGTGCAAAAGCGACACCCGACTACGTCGTGCTCAGGCCCCAAGCAAGGAATACAGAGAGAGTGATAGTCCCTATGAGGTATCTGTTTCCCACAAGAAATACAATTATTAACTTTTTCTGACATCCGGATTAACTGAGGCAAGAAAAGACAAAAATATTCCCCAACGGGGTACTTAACCCAACTTGGTCTTCGGTCTGAAACTCGAAAAACGAAAATTTCAGGACGCCGAACGGCACTTGCAGACGCTGCTTCTGCTTCGGACCATGCGGCAAGAAAGACTGAGGATATGGCGTCGGTCATGTGCTTAAGTACTACTGCGTACTGACGTCAGTTCTGAGCGCCCATGACCGACACCAGCCTAACACTTTGGTATTCGGGCCGACCGAGGACAGCGGACTACCCACAGGTTATGACTGCAGCAATGTGAGACGAAGAACATCTGTATTAAACTGGGAGCTTGGGGGACGCTAGTTCCTCAGTAGCCATGAGAGTTCCAGATGCTCGGATAAAAAAAAACTTTTCATCCGACAATGACCTGAAGGAAAACCATGAGTAAAGAAACAAAATTCAGCCTTACTCAACTTGTTTTTTTTTCCTGCATCCCTTTCAACACATCCTAATTGACTATGACTATACTGTTATAACTAAATTAAGTTGTGGCCTGTGGGCTGCTAGGCACCCAGAAGTGATAGAGTTATAGATGCTCTGAGGCGCCTTTTAGAGATTTTTTGTCAACATTTTGATCCAGTGATGGCCTGAATAAAAATAATGCATATTGAAAAGAAATTCTATATTACTTTTTTATTTCATAGAAGAAACACATTGCATCCAAGTTTTAATGCTCAAAGCTAACCAAACACCAGTTCACAATAAGCATAGAAGACAAATGATTGAGAGGCTACATACATTACATGAAAACACTACCCACCTCAAAATAGACAACTACTTCCTGCATATCCCCCTCTGGTATTATAGGTTCATAGGTTGGTACTAGGCTATCTGCCCAAAGGCATTTATAAGCCTAGCCAGAATGTGTTGGCTTTCTCCGCCCCCTTAGATTAGTTCCCTGTGCCTCTATCCAGCAGAGCCACTGAAGTGATCCCCGGGGTAAACCTTCTGTTTCCCATCCACTCGTCAAGGTTTCTTTTGAGGAGTGTTAATGAGGAGCTCTGCCTAATGTAGACTGGGATCTTGTTCCAAAGCATGGGAAGTCTCTGGGACAGGAATCTATCGCTCCAGCACATCCTACTTATTGTTGTGGTGAGGTTTAGATCCCTAGAGCGTGTGGCTCGAGCGGATAAGGTTTTCTTTAGGTGAAGCATGTCCATCAATTCTGGGTTGGACATAGCCTTTTATGTCAGGCAGAGATCACCTCTGAGTAGGTGGTATGCAACTGAGTACAACTGGAGTTTCTTCAGTCGAGCTGCATAGGGCATCTGTTTGAGGCCAGTGATCCTCATGGTGAGGTACTTCTGTGGTCTTTCCAGCTGTTGCAGTTGTCTTGTAAGGTACATCCCAAATGGGGCGTTGTACTCTGAGTAGAGGGGCACAATGATCTCTTTTGATCTGGATGCAAACCCTTTTGTGATTAGGTGGGCCACGTAGAAGGATTTTCTAGTCACTTTTGCAATGTGATTATCAAAGGTGAGATTACTATCTACTTGGGTCCCCAGATCCCTTATTACGTCTTCCGTATTTAGGGGACTACCACCTATGTGGTAATTTTTGGGTACTTTGTTTTTTCCAAAGGGGATGACTATGCACTTTTTGGCATTTAGCTTGAGGCCATGATTTTGACACCAGGTATCCGTCTCAGTGAGATCCTTTTGGAGGATGTCTGTGTCAGCTGGAGAGTCAATTATAGCCCGTAGTTTGCAGTTGTCTGCGAACTTGGTCAGCCATAGTCCTCCTGTGCTTGCATGTACATCTGAGAGGTATATGCCGAACAGGAGGGGTCCTAGGACTGAGCCCTGGGGAATGCCACTTGTAACCGGTTTAGAGTCGGACCTAGCTCCCGTAACTCCCACCATGTGGGTTCTGTCCATGAGCCAGTTGGCAAACCATCTTGTGACGTAGGGGTTTATGTTTAGGCTGGTGAGCTTGTCTATAACACCAGAATGGGGAATGGTGTTGAAAGCCTTAGCGAGGACTAGGTAGGCTGTGTGTACCACCTTTCACTCGTCTATAGCCTTGGCAACTGTCTCAAAGACGTCCACCAGGTTTAGGAGGCATAATCTGCCCTTAACAAAGCCAAACTGGGTAGGGTCCAGTGTTTGGAGGTTCCCAATTTCTCTGTTAATGAGTTCCATGATGATACGCTCCATAGCTTTAAGACCAAGCTAGTTAGGCTTATACGGCGATAGTTCCCGGGGTCTGTTGTGGCTCCAACTTTGTGGAGCGGAATAACCATTGCTGTGCACCACTCTATGGGTATGTAGCCTGTGCACAGGCTGAGTTTGAACAGTGTGTTTAGGTGAGGGGTTAGTTCATCTTTGAGCTCTTGTAGGATGCAGCCTCGGACACCGTCCAGTCCCATTGATGCTGTGTTTTTGGCTTTGGAGAGGGCTGTTTTAACCTGAGTGTCTGTGACTTCAAGGACTCTACATTCTTCTGGTATGGTTATGGGCCCTTTTGGGGGTGAGAGGGGGGTGAAGTTTGTGCTGAACCTGTCTGCCAGGATGTTGGCGATATTGGTCGGTTCAGTGTATTGTGTGCCATTCTGCACCAACTCCAAGCAGATCTGAGCATTGCCACTTAGATTCTTAACATAGCTAACGAATGCCTTGTGGTTATCTTTGGAGTCCTTGGCAATATTTCTTTCAAAGCTCGCCTTGGATGATTTTATGAGGGATCGTAGTTTCTTGCTGATACTGATTAGGGATGTCTTCCCTTCTTGGGATTTTACTCTTTTCTGTACTAGTTTCTTCGTTTAGTTTAAACTGGGAAGGAAATTAAGGCACAAATGTCCACAGTCATATTTCAAGGTGCTGCTGCTGTCATTTGTATATATAGCATGCCTCCTTACCCTCCACCCTCAAAAGGCAGCCACTTTCTGTGTAGCCTTCTGATGTCAGACTGGGACGACACAAAAAAAAAAAAAAAAAAAAAAAAACATAGTTGCTGTCAGACATATATACAAAATCCAATTAACAGCCATGGTGTGTAGGGCCACCATTCTTCAGTTGTTCTTAAGGTCTGGGTATTCTGTGCTGCATTTAATCACTTACTTCTTTCACAGATGGCTGTTAAACTGAGCAAGTGACAAGACAACCAGTTACCTTCATCCAGACAGCCTCCACTATGCAATTATAGCCACTTCTAAGTACAACTCAGATGTCTAACTTTGACAAAAAGAGGAACAGTGCATAATGTATTTCACATTTGTTCCAAAGAAAGAGTTGCCACATGTTATAACATCAAATTAGTCCTGCAAAGCCAAAATAATAAGCAAACAGCAGTTAGGCAGCTGCTCATTTCCCTCCACAGAAATCAGCCACAGTAATTATACTCACTCTGTCTCTGAATATCAGGTATCTACTTAAGTAGTCCATCTTGCTACTGAAAAATGCACACTAATCCTGAAGAGCCAGACAGTGATTGTTTAAACTGAGCAAACAAGAGGGTAAAATTACTTTCATTCAGCTAAACCCAACACCCACCCAGCAGTTATTGCCATGAATTATGATGACTTCATAATATAAATGTTTCATTTCCATAGTCTTCACAAACATGTTGCTATATGTTAAAGTAGTACAATCCAAGTTGTCCTACACAAATCACAAAGCCAGGAAATATCACCAAAAATATCCAGTTGATCACTGCCAGCATCACTGTAAAAATAATACTACTTGTCTCACTGTGCCATTCCTCTCATATCAACTGCCCACACAAATCACAAAACAAGCCAAAAATTTTGCCAGACATATCTAGTCAGTCACGGCCAGCATACTGCCCAAATAAAATAGATTAGGCTCATAGGTTCATAGATTAGTACTAGACTAACTGCCCTTGTGGGCCATTTTAAGTCTAGCCAATTACCTCCTGTGAGAATCAAACCCTGCACTTTGTGTCTGTAAGGTAAACACCTTAACCATTATGCCAGCCTCCCACCGGGTATTTATTTATTGCCATTTGTTTACAGGGTAAGCCAGACTGAGCACAGGTGCCCATTTTAGGTGAGACCTAGGGAGAAAATCTCCACAGATAAATTTGAGATGTTTATATAGAAATAACCACTACAGCTCCACAGATAAAAATTACAGACTGCCAATATATATAAAATACAGTGACAATTACTGTGGGATAATCATGTTGACTAAATGAGACATTAAGATGCACGTTATTAGAAACAGATAAAAGGCAAAATAAAAATAATAACACACTTTATTCCATATTCAAATGGCATAAATGGTACTTTAGCAAATTACTGACAGACAGTTCACTTTTACTTAATGGGTGCAATCTACAAAGGAAGTACAACAGGAACAGTTGGAGAATTAATGTCCTGGTGTGGAATATGAAAATAGCCAAGAGCTGGAGAGGAATTCTTTTAGTAATGGCTTGAAGTGATGAAGGTGAGGAACAGAGCTAATTGAAATAGGAATTATTTGTGTTACACTTATCTCACCATGGTATTCCTCTCAAATGTCCAGAATTTTGTAGAATGTCCCCAATTTTGTCTCACAGTTTTGACCTCTGTCCCTCATAAAATTTGTTTTATTTTCTGGTAAATTGCTAATCATTACAGTCAGTCAGTAAAGCCAGTTATTAGAGATTCATACATTTTTTTGTAACAAAAACACCATCTGGTGACCCTGCACCTACATTAAAATGTTGTGAGGCCCCTACTCTGTGACCTCTCAATGTTCAAATTTAACGTGATGTGACTTGATTGTAAAGTCAGTTAGAACAGTGCACCCCTCCCCAACTGATGCAGGAAAAAATAAACAACACCCTAACAATTAATAGAGAAAGAGTACCCTTACAAGCACAACACTCTAGGTGGTTGCCTAGCCACCTTATGCATAAGCCCAGCCCTGTGTCCCTCAGGCTAGCCTCCTGACCTCCAGCAGACTTGCACCAACAGTGAGGTGTTACAATCCTTCACTCAACAGGAAGAATGACCTCCATCCACTAAAGCATACTGCTTCCAGATGCTCTCTCAGGTATTGGCTCCCCTACTCCAACAACAGCCATCTGAATTGTATTTTGTTTTTATATAAATCAAGTTTGCTAACTAAGGTAGTGGACTTCATCCAGCACAACCTATTTCAGATGTAGCCCACAAAGAAAGTATTTACAAACAAAATCGATACAAATCAAAGGCAAAACAACAGCCTGGGCAAATGCAAAATATAGAGTGAGCACAACAGAATATCAATATACACAGGGTAGTTCTCAGTTTAAAGAGATCTGCAAATGACCAGCTGTTAGCAAGTTGCTGCATCAGGAAGCAATTAGTTGTTCTCTCCTGGGGGTGGCGAGAGGGGAATAAAAGAGCAGCTCCTCAAGGATAACATTAATAAGTAATTAAGATTTTTCTTTGAATAGCAGCCATGATGAGGAAGATCATATTCATGTTATGCCCCTGCAATGCTTTTAATACCTGCTGATTTGCCTTTGATGGCTAAAAGTGAGAGTGACAACCATATTCTTTGAAGTTTGCTTAATCTATGTTAAGGGGAAGGTTCCAAGAATACAAGGTCATCTACATAAAGAATTAGTTGGGAGAGTTTAAGATGAAAAGGAAAGTGGTTTATAAAAAAGACTAATCAGGATGTGGCCCAAGACTGACCTCTAAGGTAACCCTGTTGTGAAAGTCTGAGGGGATAACAAAGTACTGTTAGATTGGCCAATAATAAATCTAGGTTAATGGAGCTTAAAAAGCATTTTAGGGTCATTGTATGGTTAGGGTTCCAACTGCTAATTCACAAAGCTATAACCGTTTCTGAGAAATTAAATTTCCATCTCCCCGAAGTTAAATCAAACAATGTCAGTATAAAGATTTGTGCAGACTGTGTAGCAAATGAGTTCAGAAGAGAGCCAATGCCAGTGCAGCAGGTAGTATACTTACCTCTACGGGGGAGATAAGAAGCCATGGGCACGATTAGAACACTGATATAATGCAGTGCAGCATTAGGGTCGGGTGCTGTACTCCTGCTGCGCCATCATTTAGACAAACATTAAACTGAGATCCCATCTGCCTACGCTGGATGTAGCTTTTTGGACATAAAGAATCACATAGGATTTATAAGAAAAACAGTATGGAATTTTCCCATGTATTTTAACCCCATTTCTCCTACTCTGCACAAATTACACTATGGATCTCCCAGGAGAACAAGATATAGAACTGGAGGGGTCAACATGGTTAACAAAAAATAAGTAAAAAGAGTGACTGATACAAGATTAGGCCATATAGCTATCTCTGTTTACCTTGGCTCCCTACTGAAATAAGTAATGAGACTGATTGTAGAGACTTGAAAAAAATACAGGAGAAGAGCAAATATCAAACATATATGAATATAAATTTGTTTTGTTTATTTACTGTAGGTTTTGCTTTTTTGCATTATCTGAAATTCAATAAATAGTTATTTAAAAAAGGGGAAGCTTTCATTATTACTTTTATACAGACCATTAGCAACATTACCTCTCCTTACCACAGGAAAGATCACTTGCTACAGACCTCCTTCCTTATGACCTGGTCTGCATCCAAAATTGGAGGACTAACAAATATCTGAAACTCAGGACTTCTATGGCAGTGGCCAAACTTTTTCATGCCACCTTAAAGAACTCCAACTGCCCAGCACTTAAGATAACCAAATGTTAGGTGGCAATAAGATGAAATTGTGAATAAAGTAAAAAAAAAATAACTTGTAGGGTTTTGTATGGGCTGACACTTGAGGATTAGGTGCCATCTGTCATCTAGCCACCGTGATTTAGTTTAAGAAACTTTTTAAGTCAAATACCTTTTTTTTCTCACGTCACTTTGGTGGTTGTACATGACCTGATCTCTTCTTGGTTGGGCTACTGTAATTCTTTGCAACTAAGGCTACATAAAACTGAACATGAACAAATGCAGCTGTTCAAAACAGCCTAGTTAATTATAGAGACTCCAAGTGATCTCTGTATTGCTTCAGTCCTGCAGAACCTATAGTAACTGTCAGTTTGGTCTCATATAACTTTAAAAGATAAAGTATTTGTGTACTTAGGCCTACACAAGATGGGTACCCTTCATTTGAAGGAGCTCATAGTCTTTTACAACCCCATCAAGCCCATTCATTAATTCTACAGAGTTGTTGGTGTTCTCTACATATAGGCAGAATAACAAGCTTAATATATTTCCTTTCAATTCTATCGTTATTTTTACAATTGTTAACTGGGTAAACACACTGGTCCAAGGACACTTTTCATGCACGACCTGGGGCTAGAAGCTAGAATTATACTGCAGAAGTCAACCAATGAAAACCATATCATATAGTATTCACAGTTGGCAGTAAAAGGAATTAAAAAAATAGTACTGTTACAGTGTACTGTGTTACAGAAATTTAGAGAAAATTAATTAGATAGCAATATTATAACATACTACATCACAGATATTCTCTGATAATTAACTGATAGTTCTAGCTACGAACTCTGCAAGAGAATAGTGCTACTTGGTTAGGATTACATAGAATTGCAAATTAAGGCTGCAAACTGTTAGAACAGTGGAAAAAACAACAGAGTACTGATTGAAGGGAAAGAGTAGAAGTTTGTTTTATTTTATGGGAAGCATGTCAAATAGAGATAAATAGTACATCCACCGGACACACATGTTCAAGTTTACTGAGGAGTTGGTGTGGTTTATCAAGGAGTATGGAGATGTTCAACCATGGGTAGGTATGCATTTGCATTGACAGGATTATTTAAAATGATCCTTGAGTATTTTTTTTACATTCTTGAGTTAGAAGACTACTAGACATTGCTATTACTAGGGTGTGGGTTCCAGGAGGCGGGTGATAATATATGGAAGGAGTTTTCTGCAAAAGACAGAGTGCAGAGTGGTCTGCATAACAGGAAGTCCTCAGAGGTAAGTATCATCAGGGTGCTGCTACAAAAATGAAATAAGCTATGAAGTGGACAACAATGCTCATTGAGGAGTTTCATTTTAAAACAGGCTGTGTGCCATGTGAATGGAGGACTGTGACGGTCATCCCCTTCTTAAGGGATGATGTTCAATAGATCCTGGAAACTGAAAGACCCACTAGTCTGACTAGTCTTATTTACAAAGTCAAGGAAAGAATTATTGTAGAAATTATCAACATGGATATGGGAGACCTGCAGACACTAGATCCATCCCAGTTTGGTTTGGGTATGTCAAAGGAAGGCCATGCTTCCTGAAACTGGTGGACTTCTTTGAAAATGACACTGAGGCAATGGATGAAGGTAAAACGGTGCATACTGCCTACATAGATCTGGCTAAGACATTTGATGCAATACCCAACTATGACATTGTCAACAAACCTATAGAACTAGATATAAACCCCTTCATAACATGCTGGATAGCTAGCTGGTTCACTGATAGACCCCAAGAGGTTAGGACTTCCAAGATGGCTGCACACTGCGTAACAGCTTAACTCTAGCTCTCCCAGTGTAAAAACAGAAACTCAACAGAGAAGGCCAGTAGACGTATGTGCTTATGGGTAAATTTCAGTAACTGGCTAGTCTACAAAAATTAAAGAAGAAACACCGACTGGAGAAAGTTCTGCAGCTGTTCAGCAAAAAGCAATGCAACCTCCGGACATGACTTCCAGAAACCTACAGGAAGATACAAGACAACTACAGACCTGGTTAAAATAAACAAAACACTGATGCAGTATATTAACACAAACAACAAATGGCTGGAAAAAAATGGAAGAAGCTTTAAACAGATATTCAGATGAGGTGATAAAGTTGCCAAAATCAGAGGGTGAAATGAAGTAAAGGCTGGCTGAATATCAGACTGCTCAAGAAGATTGCTTTAAGAGGACAGAGCATGTAGGAAAAACCTGAGATTTTCAGCTATACCAGAGAAGCTGGAATAAATAGATTGCATTAATTTTATGAAAGGACAAATAAGCAAACTGAACTAGCATTCCACAGCAGGAGCGGTTAGTTGAAAGGGCACATTGTGTATGCACCAAACCTGGCTAAGAAAAAGCAACCTAGACCTTTAATAGTAAAGATGCAATCCTACCAGCAGAAGGAGTTGATTCTGACAAAACTGTGGCAGAAAGAAAAAATACTAAAAGTGGAAGACAGAAGAGTGTTTGCAGAGAATGATTACTCATTGTATACTAGGCAGAAGAGGAGTAAATTCATTACACTATTCAAGGAATGTTGAGATGCTGGTGTGAGATTCAAACTGCTGTACCCAATGTCTTTAAGGTATTCTTCGCATGAGGGAGAACAATTTTGATGAAGTAGTCAAAGTCAAAATGTCAAAAGTCAAAGTAAACTTCATTGTCATTTACATTTGTAGCCTAAATGAAATTTTGTGCATCAGCTCAATTCTTGAAATTACAAAGGAAACAACAAATACAAGTAGAGGAACAAACATAATTAACAAATACAATACTACTCCCAATACATGCAAGAAAGCAGAGACATTTACCAACACTCGTATATGAAAATAATACTCTCCCTAGAGTTAAATTAACTGCCCTATTTCAAGTAATACAAAAGGTATTACAGATTGAAATGCCTAAGTTATTTGTCTAACATTGCACTTGAATGAGTTAAATAATACTGACTATGGATATAATAAATAAATAGTGCACTTGGAATATATGTAAGTATATGTTGCACAAATAAATAAAAACTGACTTATGTGTCCAGACCTCTAGCACTACTGCCCGAGTTCAAAAGTCTAATTACTGTAGGGCAGAAACTTTTATAGTCTTGCAGCGGATGCTGCGATATCTCCTGCCGCTGTCAGATACTTAAACAGCACATGCGTAGGATACATGTTGTCTTTTATTAATTTGGTGGCCCTTTGATACTTCTTGCAGAATAAAAATGTTGTATAGATGGAAGACTGGAACCTATTACCTTCTCTGCAACCCTCACCACTCTTTGTAGCACCTTCCTTTCTGTAACTGTGCAGCTTCCAAACCACACTGTGAAGTTGCAGGTGAGGATGCTCTCTATTGCACCTCTACAGAAGGTGGAGAGAATATAAGGAGGAAGCCTAGCTTTTTTAAGCCTTCTTTAAAAATGAAGGCATTGATGCACTTTCTTGACCAGTTGGCTAGTGTTTCCTGACCACGAGAAATCCTCTGATGTGTGTACACCCAGGAATTTCATACTCTTAACACTTTACACACTCTCACCATTGATCCTAAGCACTGGGTGGTTTGTTGTTCTTTTCCTGAAGTCGATGATAGTCTCCAGTCTTGCTGACATTCAGGTCAAGGTTGTTCCCCTCGCAGCAACTGATCAGAGATGCCACCTCCTCTTTGTACACCCTTTCATCCTCCTTTGTGATGAGCCCCACGACTGTAGTGTCATCAGCAAACTTGATGATATGCTGGACTTGTGCTTAGCATAGCAGTCGTGGATCAGGATGGTGAATAATAGTGGACTAAGAACACATCCCTGTGGAACCACGGTGTTAATCGTGATGCACTTTGATGTGTTTATTTATTTATTTGCCAGGATGGCCTAATGGGCAACAGGAAGCCCGTTTTTAATGGAGTCCTGGGGAGAAAAGCTCCAGAGAAGTACAAATTACAGATTACACATAGGAATAGCAGTTACAGATTTCAAAACGTAATATATACAAAGTACACGTTAAATAAGTCTGACAAAGTAAAAAGATCTTATTAGTACAATGCCAATTTTTTTTTTTTTTTTTTTTTTTTTTTAAACACACCTGAACACACCCTCTGTGGTCTCTCAATAAGGAAGTCCAGGATCCAGTTGCAGAGATGTTTACTGATTCCTAAATGTGCCAGGTTTTTTTTTTTTATCAGCCTCATTGGTGCCACCATATTACATGCAGAACTGAAGTCTATTCACAGCATCCTCACATAGTTGTCTTTGCTCTCTAAATGTTCAAGGGAGATGTGTAGTGCTACTGAAATGGCATCAGCCGTGGATCAGTTAGCTCTGTTCACAAACTGCAGAGGGTCAAAATCAGGAGGTAGGCATGATAAAAAATGCTTTTTGATCAGCCGCTCAAAACATTTCATAACAGTGGATGTCAGAGTGGCGGGTCTGTAGTCAATAGGGATAGAGGGGAGTGGTTTTCTTAGGTAGTGGAATGATGTTAGTTTCCTGGTAGCATGAGGGTACTTTTGCCATGGCAAGAGAGGTGTTAAGTATTTCCTTGAGCACTGTGCATAGCTGATCAGCACATCCTTTTAACACCCTGCCCAGTACGTTGTCTGGGCCAGTAGCCTTCCTGGGTTCACTCTCCTTAGCTCTCTTCTTAAGTCCTCCATGCGGAGGCTGAATACTGCATCCTTCTCATCAGTGGGTAGCTTTAGTGCCAAGCTGTTGTTTCTTTCCTGAAATCTACCAAACAAGGTGTTTAAATGGTCCAGAAATTTGATGCTGTTCTCACAGTGTGCTGACCTGATTCTGTAGTCAGTGATCTCCTGTATACCTTGCCATAGTCTCCTTGCATGCTTCATGTCTCAAGGTGGCTCTGTACCTTTCTGCCATACTCCCTCTTAGCCTTCTTTATACCCCTTCTTAGATTACCTCTTGCTACACTTACAGCTGCTTTGTCCTTAGCCCTGTAAGCTGTGTTTCTCTCCTTCAGAAGCTTATATACCTTGGGGGTGAACCATGACTTCTGGCTCTAATAGTGATACTCTACTCTTGGCATTTGTTACCCCATCAACACAGTCTGAAATGTATGCCATCACTACCTCAGTGTATTCATCAATGCTTAGATGTTGATTCACTGTGGCTGCCTCCTTGAACATATTCCCAGTTGGTTCTTTCAAAGCAGTCTTGGAAGGCCTCCATAGCCCCTGCCATATTCTGATTTGTTTCTTTGTGGGTTTCTCTATAACCAGTGCAGGTTTGTACGCTGGCGATAGCAAAATGGTACAATGGTCAGAGTTTCTCATTTGTGGAAGCTGCACTGCCTTATAAGCTTTCTTAACATTTATGTACACCTTGTCCAGGATATTATCCCCCCTTGTAGGAACATCCATATACTGATGGTGGTATGGAAGTATTTCTTCTAGATCTGCTTTATTAAAGTCAATAGCTGTCACGTGTACAAAGTACATGCCAAGAAGGAAATACATAAGTTTGTCCAACAAAAAGTGAGCTGTGAAACAGAAGAAGAATCTGCTTGTTCTATAAACGGCACAGAGAGACTGTACCTGTGAAACCTTTTCCACTGTTTCAATGGAAAATGTTGGAGAGAAGGAAGGGAACATGAAAGTTGACTAGAAGAATCGAGAGTACGTTGGAAATGAAGCAAAGAGAGGATTTCATAGATGGAGTTGAGCAGTACTAAAACCAGTAACAATGTGGGATTACAATGCAATTGTTATAGTTGTGAAATATGACAGACAAGAACATCTGGAAATATTGGACTTTTTCAGAATTTGTTGGACTTGTGGGAGACTAAGTATATGTCCTACTTCATGTCATTAATGTTCAGAAAACCACTTTAGGGAGGAGAAGAGAGGAGAGAAAGTTAACCTTAAGTAAAGAAAACATTTTTCTTAATAGTATTATTTTTGTGGTGTATGGTTTTCTTTGCATGCTATAAAGTAAAGTTTTCTCAGTTATTTTTACATGTAATGGGGACTGTACACAGGTGCTGCTGTTCTTTTTTGTTCTCTCCCTTCTCTCTTTCGTCTTGCTCAATTTTAAGAAATGTAGACACTGCAATCTAAAAAATGCCTGGTTAAAACAGCATGACAGAAAAAAAATGAATGTGTTTTTTCTCATTCTTGCATGACAGAATGACTGGATTAAGGACATTAGGCTGATTTAGTAACAAGTTTTAAGAGAAAGAAAGCAAATGAAAAAGAATACTGAATATTATGAAGCTTTTTTCTAGCAAATGACTGTATGCTTAGTAGTAATTCTATATCTGGCCCTCATGTCTCCATGGAAACAAGCCGATAAAGATAAATTGACCGTCTCCATGGAAAAAAAAAACTGGTTACAGTCTGGTGGAGAGTGATTGGCTGAGGAAAAAAAAAAAGAAAAGATAAACTGGCTATGAGATAATGTTCTCTGAAAGCATACAGGGGTTTCCCATCTGGGAGAGCTATAAAGATAAGACAAAACTAATTAGCACTTAGAAGCACATGCTGCATCATGCATCTTAGCATGGAAAACATTTCCTTTAGGTTAACTCACATCTGTAAGTGTGGCTGTCACTTTAGGACACTTGTTCCTGTTGGGAGGGTAAAACTTAAGTATTTGAAGATGCACATAGTTTTGTGTGTTATTATTAAATTAATAGGTTTGGGGGGGGGGTTGAGGGTTTTCAATAAAACAAAAAGTTTTGTAAGATGTTACATAGGCACAAATGGATATGACAAGAAAAGTACAGTTTTGTACCTACCATAAATGTAGATGTTCGAGTGCTAATACAGCTGCAGTAATCACAGATGGGTTTTTCTGCTGTCAGGTGGGTCCTCGGTCAGCTGAATTCCAAAGTCTAGGTCCGGCATCGGTTGTCGTCACTTTCTTTCCTGACGTCAGTGCGACAGGGGTATATAAGACACAGCCGACGCCATATTCTTCAGTCTTTCTTGCCCCAGATGTCAGGTGCCCCCAGAAGGAAGGCTATACATAAATTATATATATATATATATATATATATATATATATATATATATAGTCAAGCAAAGAAATATAATCAAAAATCAGTAGTTGCAAGCAAATACACCATAGAAGGATAACCCAAATTAGGTTGTATGAGGAGGTGTTAGCCACTAGGCCTTTACCAAGAGGGGAAGGAGGGAGGGAAACCTGTACTGCAGCTGTATTAGCACTCTAACATCTACATTTATGGTAGGTACAAAACTGTACTATGTTCATCGTGCATACAGCTGCAGTAATCACAGATGGGTAGAATCCCAAAGCTACGCACAGGGTGGTAAGCACTAGGTGGAACTGGGAGCAGCCAGAATGCCCTGCAACACAGCAGTGGCAAAGCCTGCTCTAGTTTTGGAATATAAAGGCAGGTGGTAGTGTTTTGTGAAGGTATGCACAGAACTCCAAGTGGCTGCCTCCAAAATATCTTTGGTAGGGACTCCTCTGAGGAAGGCTGTAGAGGTAGCTGTGGCCCTTGTGGAGTGGGATCTGATGTCTGTAGGAACAGGTTTGCCATGAAAGGAGTAACAAAACCGTATGCAATGGCCTATCCATTTTGAAATTGTCTGTTTGGTAACTGGCTTCCCTTGAGCTCCTACAGCATAGGACACAAAAAGTTGTTCTGATTTCCTGAAAGGCTTTGTTCTGTCCAAATAGTAACGTAGCTGTCTATGGATGTCTAAGGAGTGTAACAGCCTTTCCCCTTTATTTTGAGGATTGGGGTAAAAGGTAGGTAAGTGTATGGCTTGATTTAAAGCTACCCTGGGTACCACTTTAGGCATAAATGACGGGTTGGTTCGAAGGGAAACCCTGTCCTGATGGAAGATGAGAAAGGGCTGCACAGCCATGAGGGCTTGTAGTTCCGAAACCCTACGAGCTGAGGTAATGACCAAAAGGAAAGCTGTTTTCCAGGACAAATATTGCAAATCTGTTGAGGCAGCTGGTTCAAAGGGAGGCAATGTTCATTTTTCTAGAATGTAATTAAGATCCCAGGCTGGCACTGGTTGTTTCCTTGGTGGTCTTATATTCTTAGCACCTCTGAGGAACTGTCTTAAGAGTGGGTGAGAGAATAAGGGTGGATCCGTGTTGAATTCTGCAGAAATGGCTGAGGCATGGATTTTTATGGAGGAAAATGAAAGTCCACTGTTCAGCAGCTCAGCTAGATACTGTAATACCTGAGGCAAATTCAGTTTTCTAGGGTCCTGGCCTTTTTTCTCATTCCAAGAGCAAAACCGTTTCCATTTTGCGGAGTAAGCCTTTCTAGTAGATGGCCTTCTGGCCTCCAAAATGACATCCTGTACCTCTTTGGGGAGTAGGGTCTGTTGTGGTGTTAAGGAATTTTCCATGCAGCGAGATTGAGTGTTTTCAGCTGACTGTGAAGAGTTTTGTAGCTGTGCTGAGTCAGCAGAAGAGGCATTAGAGGTAGGGGCCAGGGAGGAGTATGTGTTAGGCTCCTCAGGAGTGGGTACCAGTGTTGTCTTGGCCAGTCTGGAGCAATCAGTATCATCTTCGGTCTGTCTGCTCTTGCTTTCAAGAGCACCTTGGGCAGAAGAGGCAGAGGTGGGAAAGCGTAAACTGTCCATGCTGTCCAACTGAATGAAAGGGCGTCCACTCTCCAGGCCTTTGGATGAAAGGTCCTTGAACAAAACTTTTCCAATTGATGATTCCTGTGGGAGGCGAAGAGATCTATGTCTGGCCTCCCCCACACTTGGATTATCTTTGTAAACACTTGAGGATGCAACTTCCATTCGTGTGGATCTGTCATATTTCTGCTTAGATTGTCTGCCAGCGTGTTTTCCAAACCTGGCAAGTACTGTGCTTGAAGTTCGATTTGCCATTCCAGAGCCAAGTTCCAAAGTGTCATGGCTAGTCTGCACAGGGGGTATGAATGTGTTCCTCCTTGTTTGTTTATGTACCACATTACTGTGGTGTTGTCAGTTCTTATCAATAATTGTCCTGGATGCAGGAGGTCCCTGAAAGCTGTAATTGCATTTATCACTGCTAGCATTTCTTTTTGATTGATGTGAAGGCGCTTTTCCTTTTGGGACCATTTGCCCTGAATGCACTTGTCTGTCATGTGCACCCCCCAGGCATAATCTGAGGCGTCTGTTGTGATGACTTGATTTGCTTGAGGCTTGCAGAATGGGAGACCTGTGTTTGTTTGACATGCTTGGGCCCACCATAGAAATTCCTTTTGCAAACATGGAATTATTGGTATTATTGTTTCCAAACTGTGGCTGTGTTGAGACCATAGGTTTTTTAGGTACCATTGAAGTTTCCTCATATGCAACTTTGCACATGGGATTAAAAGAATGCAAGATGCCATGAAGCCCAGAGCCTGCAGGATTTTCCTTGCAGTAAGCCTGGTACAATTTGCTAGTATTTTGAAGTACTGAGTTAGTTGCCCCTTTTTTTCTGGCGTAAGGCCATCTGGGTGTTTGTGTCCAAGTTGGTACCCAGGAAAGTTATTTTCTGAGATGGTGTTAGCCTGGATTTCTCTTTGTTGATTGTGTATCCCAGAGAATTCAGTAACCGTGTTGCATAAGCCAGATGTTCCAGAAGTATGTGCTTGCTGTCCGCTTGGATCAGGCAGTCGTCCAAATAAGGGTAAAATTTGTATCCCTTGAAGTCTGCAGTAGGCAATTACTGATGCCAGGCATTTCGTGAATACTCTGGGTGCAGTAGATAAGCCAAAAGGCAATGCAGAGAACTGATAGTGGATTGAACCTGCAAGAAATCTGAGGTATCTTCTGCAGCTTTGTCTGATTGGGACATGCAGGTATGCCTCCTTGAGGTCCAATGTTACCAGCCAAAACTCCTTGCCCAGCATGGGAAGAAGCTGCTGTAATGTGAGCATCTTGAATTTTGGTACGAGTAAGAATATGTTTAGGATGGGTAAGTCCAAAATGGGTCTCCAGTTGGTTCCTTTCCTTGGTACCAGAAATAGCCTGAAATAAAAACCTTGACCTTGTTCGTGAGTAGGTACCTCTTGAATAGCTTTCATATCTATGAGCTTTGAAATTTGTAGTTGTGCCTCTGCCCTTTGATTGTGTGGCAGGTTTGGCATGCCTCTCATTTTTGGAAGAGTGTGAAAATGAAATCTGTAGCCTCTGTTTATAACGTCCAGGATCCATTTGTCTGTTGTGACAATATGCCAATTTCTTGTAAATAATGCCAGCTTTCCTCCCAAGGGTGCTGCCAGCTGAGACTTGCTTGGCATGGAAAGGAGGAAGTCATTGGGTTTGCTTCCTGTATTGTTGTGCACTGTCCTCGCCACCTCTTGGTGCTGGAGTTTGCCATTGCCTGCCTCTATATGATCCTTGTGATTGTCCTCTGCCCCTTATGCGCCTGTATCTACCTCTTTGGGGCTTGTCCGTGGCTGGAAAGGACCAGTTTTTAGAAGGCCAATTTCTGCTAAAACGTGGTGGTTGAACCTGTAGAAAAGCTTTGACAGTTTGCATAGATTTGGCTTTTTCTTCCATTTTCCATAGTATCTCCTCAGCATTAGTACCAAATAGCACATCCTTTCGTAAAGGAGCATCTAGTAGTTTAGCTTTCACATGATCAGGCAAGATTTGTTCCCTAAGCCATGCATGTCTACAAATGACTGATCCTGTAACAGCAGCTCTACTTGAGGCCTCTAGGGCATCATAGCCACATTGTAAGGTGTGTTTACCCACTTGTTCTGCACTATGCATCATATCCTGCAACTCCTTCAAATCTGGTTGTTCAGGTTGAGACATTTTATTTCTTAATTATGATAACAAAAACTGCTGATATTTAAGCATATGAAACTGACAATTTAAGGCCCTCATGGCTAGGGTGGCCGAGGTATATACCTTTTTTCCCCACCTTTCTAAGGATCTTGACTCTCTTTCGGAAGGTAGTGGATTCTTAGCAGTAGAGGCCTTCATTCCCTTGGGGCCTTGAGAAATGGTTTCAGGGTCAGCATTATGGCTTTTGTAAAGAAGTTGGTGAGAGTTAGGAACTCTGTAGTACCTATCAGGCTTGACTGGGGCAGGAGGCAGGGAATCCGGATTAAGGCAAGCCATCGAATAAACATCATCAAGTATGTCCAAGACAGGAGGTATCGCCAGAGGTCTGTGTTGAGGTAACAAAAGAAATTCCCTAAGTCTTTTCTTGGAATCAGAAAAGTCTTGGCCTTCCCAATGGAAGTGTTCCCTCAAGGTGTGCAAGGTTTCCCCAAAAGAAAAATCCTCAGGAGGAGATACAGAAGGAATGGACTGCTCTGCATCAGAATCTTCAAAAGGGGAGTAAGAGTGTTCCTCTACATCAGAATGTTCTGATAAAATGGAGCCCTGATCAGAAGAGGGAGAATCTTCCTCCACTCTGGGTCTCTTGTCTGGAGGGTGTTGGGAACCCCTGATAAGAGTAATTAAATCCTCAGCCATTTTAAGCATCTGCTTTTAGGCATGGGGCCTGGAGATGGGCCCTGTGCAACAGGCCTCTTGGGATGCCTGGCTGATTTGGACTTAGTAAAGGCCTTAATGGAAAAGGAAGATGAGGGTCTAAAGACACCATGGGTGGAAGTGGACCTGTCCACATTAGGAGGCTCAACGCTCACCGTGGCTTCGATGGTTGTAGTCTGGGTATGGGCCGACGTACCTGCGGTCTCGGTTACAGCAGACACTGCCAAAGAAGTGTCGTCAGTAGTCAGGGACTGCATAGGCGTCTCGCTGAGAACCGGATCACGTGTAGCCAGTTTTGGCGTGGTGTCGGTGGGGACCGCGGACCTCGCGTGTCGGTCCTTGTCCTTGCGTTTTTTGGACAAAACGGTAGTCTGAGTCTCCGATGACATTTTATAATCAAAGGCTGTACCAAAATAGTGTTGGGCAAACTCCGCCCGATGCTTAATAGTGCGTTTATTGAAAGTAGCGCAAAAGCGACAGCCCGAGACGTCATGGTCTGGGCCTAAACAAAGTATGCAGAGGGAATGGAAATCCTTATGCGGTATTTGCTTCCCACAAGAAATACAATTGTTAACTTTTTCTGACATCGGTCTGAGGCAAGAAAAATTTCCCCAACGGGGTACTTAGCTTTAAAGAAGACTTCGGTTTCCAATTAATCGTAAATTCAGGAGCTGGCCGACCGGCACTTGCGAACTGCTTCTGCTTCGGGCACCGCGCGGCAAAAAAGACTGAAGAATATGGCGCCGGCTGTGTCTTATATACCCCTGTCGCACTGATGTCAGGAAAGAAAGCGACGACAACCGACGCCGGACCTAGACTTTGGAATTCGGCCGACCGAGGACCCGCCTGACGGCAGAAAACCCATCTGTGATTACTGCAGCTGTATGCACGATGAACATCAACTATATACAAGTTCAACCTGCCAAACAGTGTATGCATTTAACACAAAAGCTGGAACTACACATTTAAGAAAAAAGGCGTTACACGTAAAAGGTGGGAATAATAACTTTTTCATACAATGATGCTTTCTGTAATGTCTTTAAATGTCAGTGGTCTGGCAGACAAATACTAAAAAGAAAGAATAGTGAACTATATTAAAAAATGTAGAGTGGAAATAGCTATATTACATGAGACACACTTGTGAATTTGATAAAAAAGGTTTTCAGGATGGTTATTTAGCGGAATATCTGGGACAAAGTAAAAGAAGAGTACTTATATTAATTGCAAGAGGAACTCCAATATTGATAGAAGAGGATAAAAAAAGACAATAATGGCAGATCTGTAGCGCTAAAGGGCTACTGGCAAGGTAGGAGGGTTACAATGGCATGTATTTATATTCCATCTAAAACTGCTATAATGGAGCTAAAGAAAATTCTGGGAGAAATAATCAGTTTTCAGCAAGGAATATTACTTACAGTTGGGGTCTGGAATTTGATTTGCAGCAGTGAAGATGTGTCTGGAGGGCCCTGAAGGGAAAGTATAACAAAAATGAGAGTACATTTTTGAAGAAATTTATTTGGCATGGAAGATTTGAATTTAGTAACAGGGGTTCAGAGTGAATTTACATATTATTCCCAAAGATATAAAAACTGGACTAGGCTAGACAGAATTTACGTTTCGCAGGAACATATGCATGTTATTGAAGGTCTTGATACACACCCAATAACTATTTCAGACAATGCACCAATAGTAACTAAAATAAAAACACAGGGTAATGAAATGAAAATGAGCCACTTCTGCTTTCCTACCTATATGTTGAAAAGAGAGGAATTTAAGAAATGGGTAGTGGAGATTATTCCAGAGCTATACAAGAGGATAGAAATTACTTCTGAAACTATAGCTAGGGAATGAGATAAAATTAAGGTGGAGTTTAAAAATAGCGTGGAAATAAAAGAAAGGGAGCTATGGTTAAGAAGTAACAAGAATTATTTAGAGGGACTGACAAATTTTAAAGTATTGCAGAATAGGGGGAATCTCACAGAAGAAGAAGGATCAACTGCAGAATGCTAAGCAGAAAATAATAGATTACCTCGATAATATCCATGAGTTCAAAAAGACTGATGTTAAGCAACTTTTTGATGATAACACTAGAGCGCCAAAAGTTTTAGCACAACGACTCAGACAACAGACAGTAGAAACGGCTGTCACCAAGCTTAGGGAGCTTATAAAAAAAGTTATCTACTCACCATAATGTTCCATGTTTGTTGCCCATCTCGCCAGTCATTCTTACTTGGATGGGTTCAGAGCCAATCCTCGGCTCTGACATGGCCGAATACACCAGCTGGAAGTCTCAAACTTGGCTCGTAGCAAGGTAGGTATCCCATGATGCAGTGGTGCAACTCTCCAGATCTTGTTTGCTGCTAACAGTAATAAGGAGTAATATAATGGTATGACCCCAGGTCAAGGAGAAAAACAGACAGAGTCAAAGGAGCTCATGTACAACAGGAAAGGTCACCACCAGGTCCTCTAGGAGTTCTTGGATGGGGGAAGGGGGGGGTTGTAAGAATGAATGGCGAGATGGACAACAAACATGGAACATTATGGTGAGTACATAACTTCTTTATGTTATGTTGTCCTATCTCGCCTTCATTCTTACTTGGATGGGACAGGATCCCTAGGATATTTTTCCTGGGTGGCTCACGGAGTACACCTTTGAACACAGTAGAACTAAAGGAGGCCCTGTCCCTGGAGGCCAAATCAACTTTGTAATGAGTGATAATGTGTGAGGATTGGCCCATATAGTGGCAGCACAAATACTGTCCATAGACATTCTGGCCTGGAAAGCAGAGGATGTTGTTAATGCTCTGGTTGAGTGACTTCTAATTCTAAATGGTAACTTTCTATTATTGGAGGTGTATACAAAGTTGATATAACTTGAAAGCCAATTTGAAAGGGTGACTTTAGACACTGGCATACCCTTTTTTTGCCTCAGAGAAGGAGATGAATAATTGGTCAGATTTCCTGAAATCTTTAGTTCTATGTAAATAGAATCTGAGCTGTCTATGCACGTCCAACTGGTGGAGTTTATACGCCACCTTGTTGCTATGACTGGGGAAAAACATCGGGAGCTCAATGGATTGATTGATACTGGATTGAGAGCAAACCTTAGGTATAAAGGATGGATTCGTTTGTAGCGATACCCTATCCTTATGAAAAATCAGATACGGTGGTCTGATCGATAGTGCTTACAACTCTGAAACTCTTCTGCCAGATGTTACAGCTACTAGAAAGATGGTCTTCCAGTAAAGAAATTTGAGGTCACAATATGAAGAGGGCACGAATGGTGGCAATGTTAGTTGAGACAGGACAAAATTTAAATCCCAGGAGAGAGTGCTTCTTTAAAGGGAGGTCTCAATAAGGAAGTGCCTTTTAAAAATGCTTTACATAACTTGTGTGACATTAGGTTAGGAGTATGCTCACCAATGTGGAAATTCGAAATTGCAGCCAGCTGAACTCTAATAGTTGCTGCAGCCAAGCCTTGCTGGAAAAGTTCTGCAAGAAATTCTAAAATGTACTGAATTGGAGCAAAAAATGGGTCAATGTTTCTAGTTTGCGCCCAGTGAGAGAACCTCCTCCATTTGCTAGTATATCGTTTTCTAGTAGAATCTTTATGAGAGGATATCAATATGTGTTTGAGTGCTGGAGTGAAGTTTTTAAGCCTGACTAAATTGGGAAGTGGAGCAGCCATGCTGTCAAGTTGCGGGTGTGGAGAGAAGGATGAAGTGTTCCTGAGATATGTGTCAGAAGGTCTGGAACTGGGTCCAGAACCCACAGCTCCTCCTGCAGATGAGGCCAGAGGAAGGGGAACCAAATCTGACAAGGCCAGTAAGGGGCAATGAGAATCAGCCTGCTTCCCAAGGATTTTGCTTTTTGGATGACTTTGGGTATGAGGGGAAATGAGGGGAAAGGCATAAAGAAGTCCCGAGGGCCAATTGCGAACAAGTGATTTTCTCGGAGTCTCCCCTGGAGGGCGAATTAGGGCAAAGTACCTGCTGCACTTGGCATTCATGGGAATGGCAAAAAGATTGAAGCAAGCCTGGCCCCATTTCCAGAAAATCTCTTCCGTTATGTTCTGGTTCAGAAACAACTCGTGAGGCATTAATATTGCCCTGCTGAGCTTGTCTGCTATCATGCTGGATTTCCCCAGGATGTGTGTTGCTACTAGAAAGCATTGCGAAGATATTGCCTATTGCGCAACTTTGAGCCTCTTGACAAAGTGGGTATGATCTGGTTCCTCCTTGTTTGTTTATGTAACATACCACCGACATACTGTCTGACTGTATTGTAATCGTCCCTAGTGGAAGAGAGTCATGGTGTGCTTGCACTGTCAGAAACGCTGCTCTCATGTCTAGAACACTGATGTGCAAATGGGCCTCATGGTCTTGCCATATACCTTGGACTGTCCTTCCCAGATAATGTCCCCCCCACCCTATCTGGGAAGTGACTGTGGTCACTGTAGCAACAGGTTGTTGTGGAATATTGGGTCTCCCGATGGTCACATGGTTGGACTGAGTCCACCACCATAGATCCTTCTTGCATGACTCTGTTATTCTGATCAGATGGGACATAGGAAGTTCTTGAAGTGACCACTGGGAAAATAGGAGCCACTGAAGGATTCTCATATGCATCCTGGAGAGAGGAACTAGAGTTATGGTTGAAGCCATTGTCCCTAGAAGTTTCATAACTACCTTTGCCTTTACCTTGTCCTTGGGAAAAAGGTGAAGTATTTGCTGTCTGAGGGCAGAAATTCTGTCGGTTGGAAGACATGCCATCACAGAAACAGTGTCTAGGTTTGCGCCTATGAAGGCAATATGCTGACAGGGCAACAAGGCAGATTTTTGTAAATTGACTGTTATGCCTAGCTGAGCACAAATTTCCAATGTCACATCCCTGGCTTGGTGGAGTAGAAGCTTGGTGGTGGCAGTTAGGAGCCAGTCGTCCAGATACGGAAACACTTGGAATCCAAGACTTCTTAAGTGAGCCATTACTACTGCCATGCATTTGGAGAACACTCTGGGGGCTGTAGTGAGACTAAAGGGCAGAGTTCGAAACTGATAATGAATGGCTCCCAGCCGGAAGAGTAAATGACTCCTTGATGCTCTATCCATTTTTATGTGGTAGTACGCATCTTGGAGGTCTACTGAGCACATCCAATCGTCTTTCCCTAAGAAGGAAAGTACTGACTGCAGTGTCACCATTCGGAACTTTGACTTTTTGACAGATTCATTCAATTTGCGGAGATCCAATATGGGTCTCCAATCCCCTGTTCTTTTTGGCACCAAAAAGAATTTTGAGTAAGTTCCGAATCCTATTTGGTCTGCGGGGACTTTTTGGATGACTCTCTTGTCTAGCAACATTTGGATTTCTATAGTTGCTTGCTCCCTTAGATTGGGTGGAAAATCAGGGATTGTTCTGATTTGTGGGACAGGATGGCAAAAGGGAATGGAATATCCTCTGGATATTACACTTCATACCCACTTGTCTTTTGCGATATTTTGCCAGGCTTCTGGGTACAAAGATGAACATCCCCTGACTGCCTCCAGAGTAGAGCAGATAGGCCTCCTTTCAGGAGCACTGGTAGGGATGTCCATGAAAGGAATCACGATGACCCTGGTTTTGCGGACCCCCCCCCGCCTCTAGGACTTCTACCATTGTTGCCTCCCCCTCTGCCCCTGGGGAAGGATTCACCTCATGGCATCTTGGAAAGCTCCCTGGGATCTTTTGAACGACATTTCCCACTCTTCTGACCTTTAGGGTAAGGTCTTAAAGGTACTGAAAAAGTACTCCAATGGCAGTGAGAGTTTTCCCTTCCTGCTCGCATCTGGTGAGTGTGTCTTTAACTTTGGGTCCAAAAAGTGAGAAACCATCAAAAGGGGCGTTAGTAAAGGTAGACTTAAAAGGTTCCATAAAATTACACAAGCGCATCCAGGACTGTCTCCTCAGGGAATCTCCTGAACCCGCTGCCCTACTCGCTCCATCTGCTGCATAAGATATCAGGCTCCTGGAGGAGTTGACAATAGAATTTAAAGTGGATAGCTGGGAGGAAACTTTCTCAGTCACCCCTGCAGCCAGTAAACCTTGTAGAGTATCTCCTAGCTCCTACAGAAGATCTCTTTGTAGCCTTGTAAAGTGAGTTAGGTTGTTCAGCGATCTGAGTGTAAAAGTCACTGATGAAAAGACATGCTTCCCATATCTGTCCATCGTTCGATAATCTTTGTTCAGAGGATGAGAATGTTTCAGAAAGTTCCTTCTTGGTGGCTGCTGCCACCACCATAGCATCTACAGGCACACCTTTTGTAAGAAAATCTTTTCCAGTGGGGGGTGACAAAAACTTGTTTGGCCTCCGATGGACTGGTTCCATAGTGTCAGATGACTCCCACGCCTTTCGACTAAGTCCATTAGCTCATCAAAAGGCAGAGACACCCAGGAGTCTAAAGGGTGAGATCCAAAGGCCTTCAGGTACAGTGACTCCTCATCAGAAGGAGGTGATGGTTTTCCAGCCGCCTCTCTGTTTTAGGATCTCAAGGATATCTGTAAATGAGATATCTACAGAGGATGACTGTGGGAACTCTTCTGACTCCTCAAGGTCAGTGTCTGAGGTGACAGACTCATCAGGGAAGTCTATATGCTTCCTTTTCCATGTCCTCTTGTGAGGGGGCTCCTCAGAAGGGTATTCTGGGGAGGCCTCGGAAGAGAGGGGTTCACCCAATGGGGGTTCCTGAGGCTCTGAATCTCTGCTGTCCTGTGGATGGGGTGGTGCCAAGACAGTAGCCGGTACTTTGGGGAGACGAATGCCAGCATCCTTGTGTAGAGCTGTAGAGGGGGACAGACCAGGTCCAAAGCTGATGTAGGAGCCGAGCTCAACCGAGCTGACGCACCGAAGGGTAGACTCGGAATCAAAGAAACTTGGGTCCGAGCATCCTCCTCGGGCCGACCAGAGAACTTCGGCTCCCAAACACCCAGGATGGCACCGAGAGTGTCAGAGCTGATATCGATTCCGTAATCTCCGAAGGGGGTCCCAGAAAGTACAGTTTTGTACCTACCATAAATGTAGATGTTCGAAGATCCACATTGCTGCAGTCCTTACATATGGGTAGTCCGCTGTCCTCGGTCGGCCCGAATACCAAAGTATTAGGCTGACGTCGGTCATGGGCGCTTAGATCTGACATCAGAGCGTCAGGGTATAAAAGCGCATGACCGACGTCATATCCTCAGTCTTTTCTTGCCCCAGATGTCAGAAGGCCCTAAAAAGAAAGGCCACAGCCCAAAAACAGGATACCTCCCAAAAAACATGCCCAACAACAACCATCACCCAAACCATATAACCATGTCAAACTACAGAGGGGAAGGAGGGAGGTAAATTGACTGCAGCAATGTGGATCTTGAACATCTACATTTATGGTAGGTACAAAACTGTACTATGTTCTTCATCTCACATTGCTGCAGTCCTTACATATGGGTAGAATCCCAAAGCAGAGGTAAAGGGAGGATGGCAAAATCATAAAGCATTAGGGGCTGCTAAAATGCCCTGTAATATTGCAGTGGCAAATCCAGCCCTAGACTTAGAATAAAGAGGAAGGTGGTAATGCTTGGAAAAAGTATGTACTGAACTCCAAGTGGCTGCTTCCAAAATATCTTTTGTAGCTACCCCCCTTAGAAAGGCAGTAGACGTGGCAGTAGCTCTAGTGGAATGAGGTCTGATTCCAGCCGGAATCTCCTTACCATGATGGGAATAACAGAAAGAAATACAAAACCCAATCCATTTAGAAATAGTTTGTTTTGAAACAGGTTTTCCCTGAGAACCCAAAGCAAAAGAAACAAACAACTGCTGAGACTGCCTGAACCCCTTGGTTCTGCTCAAATAATAACGTAACTGCCTGTGAATATCCAAAGTATGCAAAATCTTCTCCCTTTATTTTGGGGGTTTGCATAAAAAGTAGGCAAATGAATAGTTTGGTTCAAGGCCACACTAGAAACCACTTTAGGCATAAAGGAAGGATTAGCACGCAAAGATACCCTATCCTTATGAAAAATCAGGAAAGGTTCCACTGCCATAAGGGCCTGTAATTCAGAAACCCTTCTTGCAGAGGTAATGGCCAACAAAAAGCAGTCTTCCATGATAAATACTTTAACTCGGCAGTAGCTGCAGGCTCAAAAGGTTGTAGAGTAAGCTTTTCCAACACAAAATTGAGATCCCAAGCAGGAGTAGGAGCTCTACGTGGGGGTCTTATGTTCTTTGCCCCTCTAAGAAATTGCTTAAACAAAGGATGTGAAAATAAAGGAGGGTCACAGTCATAGTGAGCAGAAATGGCTGCAGCATGAACCTTTATCGAGGAGAAAGACAAACCCTTGTCCAATAACTCAGTAAGATATTGAAGAGAAACACTTAAATCAGGCTTGGAAACATCAAAGTCCTTCGCTTTGCTCCAAAGAAAAAATCTCCTCCATTTATCAGCGTAAACTTTCCTTGTACTAGGCCTTCTGGCCTCCAAAATAACATTCAAAACTTGTTGTGGAAGCTGAGACCCTCCAGGGTCTAAAACAGAATATGCCAGGCTGTGAGATGCAGAGACTGAATCTTGACATTGAGGAAGTGATTGCCCTCCTGAGACAAAAGATGCGGAATCAAAGGCAGAGGCCATGGAGGCTCCCGTACCAAACTCCTCAGTAGTGGATACCAGTGCTGTCGAGGCCAATCCAGTGCTATCAGAATCATGGATGGCTTGTCTATTCTGGCTTTCAGGAGTACCTTGGGAATGAGAGGCAGAGGTGGAAAGGCATAGACATGAAGATTGCTCCAACTGAATGATAGAGCATCCACCTTCCAAGCTGTGGGATGAAACATTTTTGTGCAAAACTTTGGCAACTGGTAATTTAGTGGAGAAGCAAACAGATCTATGTCTGGAGTCCCCCATAACACTGTCAACTTTTGAAACACATGAGGATCCAGTTTCCACTCGTGAGGATCCACAATTTGTCTGCTCAACACATCCGCTAAGGAGTTCTGTGCTCCTGGTAGAAACCTTGCCTGAAGATTGAGGTGTAAACTGAGAGCAGTCTCCCACAAAATCATCGCTTGCCTGCAAAGAGGGTACGAATGAGTTCCCCCTTGCTTGTTGATGCACCACATGACAGTAGTGTTGTCTGTTTGAATCAACACCTGTCCTGGGTGAAGTAAATCCTTGAAAGCCATCAATGCAAATTGGACTGCTAACATCTCCTTCAAGTTGATGTGCAAATGTTGAAGACTGACAGGCCACGTGTCTTGCACCCATTTTCCATTGAGGTGTGCTCCCCAAGCCTTGTCCGAGGCATCTGTCGTTAAAATTTGACTCGCCTCTGGTCGGGTCACAGAGAGTCCCTTGTTTAGGTGACATTCCTGAGCCCACCACAAAAATTCTTTCTGAATGCAAGGTATTATCCGAATGATAGTGTCTAGATCTTGGCAGTGCTGTGTCCACACATTTTTGAGATACCATTGAAGCTTCCTCATATGCAGTTTGGCATTGGGAAGCACTAGAATACAAGATGCCATGAACCCCAAGGCTTGAAGGACTGTCCTTGCAGTCAGCCTGGACTGTAGAGACATTTGATGGAAATAAAGAGAAAGGCTGCTTTGTTTGTCCGGGGTCAAAAAGGCCATCTGGGAAGCTGTATTCAGTCTCACACCCAGAAAGCACATGTCCTGAGAGGGTACTAGACTGGACTTTGTTTCGTTCACAGAATACCCTAGGCATCTTAACACTACCATCACATACTGTAGATGATGCAGAAGTTCGTCTTTGTGTTGTGCAATAATCAGGCAATCGTCCAAATAAGGATAAATCTGTATTCCTCTTAACCTGAAAAAGGCTATCATTGGAGCCAGAACCTTTGTGAACACTCTGGGCGCAGTAGATAAGCCAAAGGGCAATGCAGAGAACTGATAATGTAAATTTCCGGCCCGAAAACGCAGGTACCTCCTGCAACTGGGCCTGATAGGAACATGAAGATAAGCCTCTTTGAGATCCAGAGTTACCATCCAGTGATCTTTTCCCAACAGAGGTAAAAGCTGTTGTAATGTCAGCATTTTGAACTTTGGAATGTCCAGATAAGTGTTGAGGATAGATAAATCCAAAATTGGTCTCCACGTGTTCCCTTTCTTTGGCACTAGAAACAGGCGAGAATAAAATCCTAGTCCCACTTCTGACAGAGGAACTGGCTGTATAGCTCCTATTTGAAGAAGTAAAGAAATCTGCTTGTGAGCCTCTATCCTTTGCCAAGGAGGAACGTCTGGCATGCCTTTGAAAGGAGGCAATGTATGGAAATAGAACTTGTAGCCTCGGTTTATAATGTCCAATACCCATTTGTCCTGGGTGACTAAAAGCCAGTTTTGCTTGAAGAGTGCTAACTTTCCTCCCAAAGGAGCTGCCAGGGAAGAAGAATCTGGCAGCTGAAAATGCAGGTCATTGGGCCTGTTTACGAAAGGACTGGCCCCTGCCCTCACCTGCAGATTGTGCAGGTGAACTCCAAGTTCTAGGCCTGAATGTACTTTGAGCTCTGCCCCTGCCACGTCTAGATCTACCCCTAGACTGAGAATCAGAAGAAGGGTAGGTCCACCCCTTAGTAGGCCAATTTCTACTAAACTTTGGAGGTTGCACCTGCAAACAACCTTTAACGGTCTGCATGGACTTAGCCTTGTCTTCCATTTTCTTCAAAACCAACTCCACAGGGGGACCAAACAAAACTTCAGACTGTAAAGGGGCATCCAGAATTCTAGATTTAACATGCTCGGACAAATTCTGATCCTTAAGCCAGGCGTGCCTACGAAGAACTGAACCAGTGGCAGCCACCCTAGAAGAGGCCTGTACAGCATCAAAACCACACTGCAAAGAATGCTTACCCACCTGTTCAGAGACATGTACTAAATCCTGCAATTCTTTACACTCTATGCCCTCTGCCAAAGCATCCACTTTAGATTTTAGCTGAGAAAGGAGGAAATTCTGATATTTCAACATATGAAACTGTCAATTTAAAGCCCTCATTGCTAAAGTAGAAGAGGTATACACCTTCTTACCCCATCTATCCAAAGCTCTAGCTTCCTTATCTAGAGGAACCGGATTCTTTACAACAGAAGCTCTAACACTCTTAGGCCCCTGACTAATAGTTTCTGGGTCCGCCCTAGGACTCTTATACAGATATTTATGAGCCTCAGGCACCCTGTAATACCTGCCCGGTTTAACTGGCGCAGGAGACAAAGAATCTGGATTAAGGGAAGCCTCCGAGAAAACATCTTGAACAACATCCAAAACAGGAGGTATAGCCAAGGGTCTATGCTGTGGTAAAACAAGAATTCCCTAAGCCTCTTCCGTGAATCAGAGAAATCCTGTCCTTCCCACTTAAAATGCTCCCTCATGGAATGCAGAGTTTCTGAAAATGAAAAATCCTCTGGAGGAGAAGCAGAAGGAGTGGAATCCTCTGCATCAGAATCCGAATAAGGGGAAAATCTTGAATATCTTCAGCAGAAGAGTCTGAGTCATCTGAGGCCTGATCCAAACTTTCCAACTCTGGCTCCACCCTGGGCCTCTTATCAGGAGGGGGCATAGAACCTCTAATTAAAGTAATCAAATCTTCTGCCATTTTAAGCATGTGCTTTTTAGGCACAGACCCTGAAGTACCTGGAGGGACACCAGAGGAAGGCAAAACAGACCTGCCCTTAGAAGAAGCCTTAGAAATAGTAGCAGAAGGCCTAACCACCTTAGGCATAGAAGGGAGAACAGTAACTTGAGAGGCCCCTTCAGCTTGACCTGACTCCTGTGAGGCCACATCCTGCAAAATCAAAGTTTCCCCCTGAGACTCAACAGAACCTTCAGCCGGATCCACCTGCTCCACTGTAGTTTCTGCAGGACCGGCGTCCGAAACAGACGAATCAACCTGTCTAGGTTTCAAGGATTTGTCTTTGCGCTTCTTCGTGGAAGCGGACGTCGGAGGATCCGACGGCATATTATAATTACACCGCTTACCAAAGACTAACCTAGCACAATCTAACCTTCTTTTTATAGTGCGCTTATTAAACCTAGCACAAAACCGACACCGACTACGTCGTGGTCCGGTCCCAAACAAGGAATGCAAAGAGAGTGATAATCCCTATGCGGTATCTGTTTCCCACAAGAAATACAATTATTCACTTTTTCTGACATCCGGAATTAACTGAGGCAAGAAAAAACAAAAATATTCCCCAACGGGGTACTTAGCCCAACTTGGTTTCGGTCTGAAACTCAGAATACGAAAGTTTCAGAATGCCGAACGGCACTTGCAACGCTGCTTCTGCATCAGACCATGCGGCAAAAAAGACTGAGGATATGACGTCGGTCATGCGCTTTTATACCCTGATGCTCTGATGTCAGATCTAAGCGCCCATGACCGACGTCAGCCTAATACTTTGGTATTCGGGCCGACCGAGGACAGCGGACTACCCATATGTAAGGACTGCAGCAATGTGAGATGAAGAACATCTGACGGGTCTACAGCAAGTGGTACTTGGCATTCTGGCTCTGAATATTCAGCATGGCTCGGAGGCGGAATGACAGTGGATGTAACAGTCTTAGAAGGTACCAAAACTTGTTGGGTCAGAGCCGTGAACAATTTTGCCAGTGCCAAAGACTTCAAAAGTTTGCGCACCACCCGCTCCACATCATCATTAGATAGGCTCCTAGAGAACCTGAAGGATAAAGTTGGTGAACGAGATCTCTCCAGAATGGGAGATTTCAAAGTAGCGGAGACCGGTGGATTTCAATGGACCAGCTCCGAAACGCGGTTTCTTTCGGTTCCAAAGACCTTGGAGCCGAAGAACCAGGTTTGTCAATAATAATTATCTCCGCTGGTTCTGAAGCCTGTGGAGCCAAGGAGGTTGATGGTTGCGAAATTTTTGACAATTTTTCAGGAGGAAAATAAATGAAGAAATACCAAACCAACAGGCTAAAATCCAGGACTTTAATAGATGTATCCAAAAGAGTGGTAAGCACTTTCACAGTGACCACACGGCTTCATCAGACAACATTAACTAAGAAATACAAGTCTTTTATACAAAGTGTGACCAATAAAAAGCCCTTAATTATGATGTCATCAAAAAGTTAAACATTTTTTAAAAGAACACATACTGCAGAAAACACATTCATATATCATGAATAAAAACAGTTATAAAATGTGTGCAAACATATTACACTTATAAAAATATATATGAAAATAATACATATTATTTATGTCTAAGTCTACATCCTTTCAGGAAGGGTTTCAGTGAAAAAAAAAAAAACATTTAGACCAGGTGGTTTTACTGCATTCAACAATAAAATCCACTTCTGTTCTATAGTTTGTGTGGTTTTTAAAATCACCTCCTCTTAAATTAGTGACTAAAACTTGCAATACAAAGAACCTAAATGAGTGCGGTGTACCATGGCTCATAATATGTGCTGCTAAGGCATTACTATCTTTTTTATTCTTTATGTCTCTCTGATGTTCAGAGTCCCTATCTTTAAACAGTCTATTTATCTTGTCAACATAAAATGCATGACATAGTTGACAGAAAAAAAAATATACAAGGTTACATGTTTTGCAGTCAGCATAAAATTCAACATTAATTGTGAATCTTAAAACTGGGTGTGTGTTTGACAGACAGGTAAAAATAAATTTACAGGCTGAACAACTTCTGAAAGGAAATGTACCAATCCTGTCAGATGATGGGTTCCCTTGCTCTAGCATATTGGACTTATAACAAAGATGCTGCTTGAGGGATTTGTTGTTTCTGAAAGAAAAATGTGGAGTATTTCCTATCTTGTCTTTTAACTCAGGTACACTGTTCAGTATCTTCCAGTTATTCTTTATAATGTCACAATACTGACTTATATCACTAGAATATTGTAGAGGCACTCTAATAATATTACCGGTAGAGTCCTGTTGCCATCCTACTTCATGTGTGCTTGTAGCTGATTTAAAATAAGGCCTGCATCTATCTAATCTCCGCTTCCAAGATTCAGAGATGCAGGTATCTATTTCTAGACAGCCCCTTTCTAAAAAATAATTTTTCAAAAATTCAACAGCTTTGCGTACTCCACATTTTTCTTTCAGAAACAACAAATCCCTCAAGCAACATCTTTGCTAGAAGTCCAATATGCTAGAGAAAGGGAACCCATCATCTGACAGGATTGGTACATTTCCTTGCAGAAGTTGTTCAGCCTGTAAATTTATTTTTACCTGTCTGTCATACGCACACCCAGTTTTAAGATTCACAATTAATGTTGATTTTTATGTCGACTGCAAAACATGTAACCTTGTATATTTTTCTGTCAACTATGTCATTCATTTTATGTTGGCAAGACAAACAGACTGTTTAAGGATAGGGTCCTTGAACATCAGAGAGACAAAGAATAAAACAGGTAGTAATGCCTTAGCAGCACATATTATGAGCCATGGTACTACACACTCATTTAGGTTCTTTGCATTGCAAGTTTTAGACACTAATTTAAGAGGAGGTGATTTTAGAAAACACACTGAAACTATAGAACAGAAGTGGATTTTATTGTTGAATGCAGAAAAACCACCTGGTCTAAATGTTTTTTTTTTCACTGAAACCCTTCCTGAAAGGACATAGATTTAGACATAAATAATATGTATTATTTTCATATATATTTTTATAAGTGCAATATGTTTGCACACATTTTATAGCTGTTTTTATTCATGAGATATGAATGTGTTTTCTGCAGTGTGTTCTTTTAAAAAATTTTTAACTTTTTGATGACATCATAATTAAGGGCTTTTTATTGGTCACACTTTGTATAAAAGACTTTTATTTCTTAGTTAATGTTATCTGATGAAGCGGTGTGGTCACAGTGAAAGCGCTTACCACTTTTTTGGGTACATCAATTAAAGTTCCTGGATTTTAGCCTGTTGGTTTGGTATTTCTTCATTTATTTTATTCTTATTTTTGTCTTACCAACCTTTATCCTGCTACCATATATATTTTTTGCTTTAATTTTTCAGAAGGCTCTGACTGAGCCGAAGAGACAGGAGCTGGCCTTTTAATTGTTTTTTCCCTCTTAGAAGAAAAAGAGGACGAAGAAGAAGAAGCACTCTGAACAGCTTCCTCAAAGGTCAGTTTCAAGAGTCCTTTGACTATCAATTTGTTTTTCTTCTCCTGCAACACGTGTGCTAAAGGACTGGCAGAAAGTGCAATTTTCCCAGAGATTAATAATAGCTCCTAAACAGTAGACACACATGCTATTTCAGTCTGTAATAGACATTTTCTGGGTGCATTTTTGACATTTCTTAAAGCCCGAAGGCTTACGTTCTTTCTCCCTAGTCTCTTTGGACATGCTAGGAAATAAAAAAAAGTCCTATAAGATTAATAAACAGTAAGTAAAAAATCACTCCACTTCTAGAAAATATATAAACATGCTAATTTAACACATACAGCACATCTAATGAATATAAATAGAAATAGCTTTGCTCTAACTAAAATGAGCACTAAGACCTCTAATTTAAAGGACCTAGAAAGCTATAATAAAAGGAGAGATAGAATACACTAACACTACTAGCCCTCTAACTAAAACAGGCAATTAGCTCTCCAACGTAAACGAGCTAATGAACTAACCAAGCTAATTAACTACGTGATTAGAAATACACACAAACACTAAAGGCAATTTTAATAGTACCACTACAGTACGATAACTATGGGATACACAGTAAAGGCCTGCAAAAAATGATGGCCAAGAAATAGCACACAACAGTGGAAAAAGGGAGATAAAGTCAAGCTACACAATAAAGCTAAGGTTTAAAAGGGTCACAGTATTCAGTAAACTAATCTGTAAATTCTAACTAGTTTAAACTACTAGAAGGCAAAAGGCAAAAGACAAAAAACTTAGCCATGGCCAAGAAGAGAGCTTCCAACCTCGTAAAGCAGCAAATGAGATCTGGAGAGTTGCACCACTGCATCATGGGATACCTACCTTCGCACGACCCAAGTTTGAGACTTCCAGCTGGTATATTCGGCCGAATTGGAGTTGAGGATCGGCTCCAAACCCATCTAAGTATGAATGAAGGCGAGATAGGACAACATAACATCAAGAAAGGTAACAAGAGATCCTGTAGAGGTATTAGAAATATTTTGGAGATTCTATGAACATCTGTATAAAGCAGGGAAATATGGAAATCAAGAAAATATAGAAATGGAAATGTTTATGGGAGAATTAAATATGCCAAGGTTAGGGGTAGATGAGGCTCAATTAGTAATGGTTAGGGTAGGAGGAAATGAGAATAAAATTGTGATGTATAACCAATCTATAGGAAAGTCCCCAGGAATAGATGGTATTCCTGTGGAAGTTTGGAAGGTAGGATAGAAAAGCTGATAAAGATCTTGAAGGTTTTGTTGAACAGCATTTTAAGAGGAGGACAAGTGCCAACATCCCAGAAGAAAGCAGTGATACATGTAACACCTAAAGAAGGTAAAGATCCATCAGAACCAGATTCATACAGGCCCACTTCAATACTAAACCATGATTATAAAGTGTTCATGTCTATAATGGCTAAAAGAATGGCAAAGGTTATGCCAAAACTAATACACATGGATCAATGTAGTTTTGTGGAGGGGAGGCAAAAATTTGACATTAACAGAACACTGATGATCCAGAAGAAAGTATAATGTAAGAAAATACCATTGTTGTTAGTGGGTCTTGATGCAGAGAAAGCATTTGACTGAGTAATGAGGGACTTTATGAACAGGGCAATGGAAGTATTCCAATTCCTGAAAAAATTATAAGGTTGATTAGGAGGATATATGAGGGATTGGAGGTGAAAATTAAGGCCGGTGGGGTCCTCTTTGATAATTTCTGCTTGAGCAGAGGAACCAGGCAGGGGTGTTATCTTTTCCCTTTGTTATTTACATTACATTTAGAACCGTTGGCAAATAAAATAAGGGACTCAGAAATTCAAGGATATAATTGGTATGACAGTCAAGAAAAGCTGGCTCTATTTGAAAATGATATAATTTTATACCTGATAAAACCAGAGAGAGACATTACAGTGTTGTGGAATATTTTGAGAAGCTAAAAAACAAAGGCAAGAAAGATAAATTATGTACCCACATATGAAATGATTCAGCAATATCCATAACTATGGGGACATGATAAAATTAAGTATTTAGGAGTATGGATTAAAAATGATTCTGGTGTGACAGCTAAGGATATGTGGGAACAGACTAAACAAAAGATAACACAAAAACTGAGAAAATGGAAGCTTTGATATATGGACACGGATAGTAAGATACAAGCAGTTAAAATGTTTTTAGTTCCATTAGTCAAACACAAGTCAGGTATATTTTTAAGCAACCAGAGGAGAAGTTGTGGATACAATTAATAAAGAGCTGAAGGACTTTAATTGGAAGGAGTTCACAGCAAGAGTCAAGTGGGATAAGCTGATTTTTCCAGTAGAACAGGGTGGATTGGGATTAATTGAATTGAAGGGGTATTTCAGAGCTATACAGTTAAGGATCCTATACACAGCACAAGCAGAAAAAAAGAAGTTATGTAATCACCATAACGTTCTATCTGAGTAGGTAACTTCATTTGTCAGCAACCTGTGGGTATCGGATCCGCACTGGATCCGAGCTGGCAGCTTACCAAGCTAGAGATCTGAGCTCCAAGCTCCTCCCCTTTACCCATAATACCCTGCTACCTCCCTCCAGTCCTCATATCGAGTTTGCCCAATTATCAAACAATATCCAGACAAACAATACCTGAATATCCTAACCTGATGCATAACAGAACTAAAACATTCTATCATTCAGGTAACGAAAAAACAGGTTAGGGGGAAGGAGGGGTGGTTGGTTGCTGACAAATGAAGTTACTTACTCAGATGGAACGTTATGGTGAGTACACAACTTCTTTATCTAAAGTAGTTAACTTCATTTGATCAGCAACCTGTGGGACAGAGTCCCCAGCTACCAAAAAACTTGGGAGGTCCTCAAGGAAGAATATTCCGGAGCACTGCAGAGCCAAAGGCTGCCCTCCCTCTGGATATCAGATCTAGTTTACAGTGCAAAATGAAGGTATGAGAAGAAGTCCAAGTGGCCGCAGAACAGATGTCATCCAAGGAAACTCTTGACCAAAATGCGGCAGAGGTAGCCATAGAACGGGTAGCGTGAGCATGAACCCCCAAGGGCTCCGGCCAACCAGAAATTTTGTACATAAGCAAGATGCAGTGGGATAGCCATCTGGCTAAAGTTACCTTCGTTAACTGGTTTACCCAAGGATGGCTTAGCAAACAAAACGGAAAGCTGCTCCGACTTGTGAGAGGCAGCCATCCTGTGCAAGTAAAAGCGCAATTGTCTATGCGCATCTAATAAATGCAGTCTGTACTCCCCTTCTGATAGTTAGGGAAGAAAACAGGTAAATTAATGGATTGGTTAATATTAGCCTCAGAAGCCACTTTAGGTAAGAAGGAAGGATTAGTCCTGAGGGATACCCTTGTCCTTACAGAAGACCAGATAAGGGGGTTTAGTTCAAAGGGCCTGAAGTTCAGATACCCTTCTAGCTGAAGTAATAGCAATTAAGAAGGCAGTTTTCCAAGATAAGAACTTTAAGTCAACAGAAGCTGGAGGTTCAAAAGGTGGACCAGTTAGAGCCTGAAGAACTAAGGTTGGGTCCCATGGAGGAACTGCATTCTTGACAGGAGGTCTTAAAATAAAGGTGCCCTTTAAGAAAGTCTTGCAGATCTTAGTGGAAGCCAAGGGCCCAAGATTGTCCCCGATGTGGAAGTGGGAAATGGCCACTATCTGAACCTTCACGGTAGAAGAACTGTCCCCTTGATGGAAAATGTGAGATAGAAATTCAAGTACTGCTGGAATGGGAGCCGTAAAAGGGTCCAAATCCCTATGTCGGGCCCAGATGGAAAGACGTTTCCATTTACTGTTGTAGAGCTTCCTGGTAGAAGGCTTATGCGCCGCCACCAAGATGGCTTTAACAGGAGACGAGATACTGGGAGTCCTAGCCACTAACGGAACTGGATCAACCAAGCTGTGAGCTTGAGGTCATCCAGATTCGGAGTTTCCAATCCCCAAAGGATGAGAAATCAGATCCGGAATGGGATCCAAGATCTAAGGAGGAGCTATGAGGTGAGACCGTAGATACGGGAACCAGGTTTGACAAGGCCAGAATGGGGCTATGAGGATCAGCTTGCTCCCCAACAGACGAGCTTTCTGCAGGAATTTTGTCATTAACGGGAGAGGAGGATAAGCATAAAGAAGACCGGATGGCCAAGCATGAACTAGAGCGTCTCTGGGGCTCTCTCCCGGTGGGGGAATTAGAGCGAAAAACTCACTGCACTTTGCGTTTGAAGGCAGTGCGAAGGGATCACAGCAAGGTTGACCCCATCTGAGGAAGATCTGTTTTGCTACTAAGGGGTTCAGAGACTCGTAAGGCGAGAGGATAGTTCGACTCAGCTTGTCCGCTAGAATGTTGGACAGACCCAGAATGTGCGTTGCTAGCAGAAAATGGTTGGTGGATATCGCCCACTCCCAAATTCTCATGGCCTCTTGACAAAGAGGGTAAGACCTGGTCCCCCCTGTTTGTTGATGTACCAGACCACCGACATGTTGTCTGTCTGAATTGCAATAGTCCCCGGAGGAAGAAGGGCATGGAGAGCCTGCAACGCTAGAAGCACCGCCCTCATCTCCAGAACACTGATATGCAGAACGGTCTCTATTGGAGTCCACGTGCCTTGGACAGTTCTGCCCATGCAATGCCCCCCCCCACCCCAGGCAAGAAGCGTCCATGGTCACCGTGGCTTGGGGTTGAGGCATCAAAAATGGTTGCCCTTCCCGAAGCTCCCGGGAATGGAGCTACCAAAGTAGGGAGTCCCTGCAAACTCTGCTGAGGGGAATCGGGGAGTCCAACAGATGTCGAAGGATGGACCACTGGACCTGTAAGGTCCATTGAAGAACCCTCATGTTCAAGCGGGCTAGTGGTGAAAGGTTGATAGCAGCTGCCATGGACACTAGGGCTCCCAGGACTAAATCCGCTGGTGGGGCCAGAGATTGTAGAAGTGCTAATACATTGAGATTTAAGGTGCGGAGTCCGTCTGCTGTCAAAAAAGCCTTGGACTGAAGTGCGTCTATTCTGGCCCCTATGAAATCCAGGAAATGAACAGGGTGAAGGGATGATTTTTTGCAATTTATGGTGATCCCCAACTGATGGACCAAGAGTAGGAAGCAATCCCTGGCCGAGCATAGTAGATGCCTGGTGGGGGCGGCGAGGAGCCAGTCGTCCAGGTACGAAAAGACCTGTATTCCCTGTAGTCTCAGGTGGGCCGCTACAACTGCCATGACCTTGGTCAACACCCTGGGGGCTGTGGTGAGGCCAAAAGAGAGGACCCTGAACTTATAATGACTGGCCCCCAGTCGAAAGTGGAGAAACCTCCTGGATCACCTGTCCATGAGAATGTGGTAGTACGCATCCTTGAGGTCTATGGAGCACATCCAGTCATTCTCCTGCAGGAGAGGGAGAACAGATTGAAGAGTGACCATCTGGAATTTCTCCTTGGCAATGAACAGGTTCAAAGTTGACAGGTCGAGAATTGGTCCGAAGTCCCCCATCTTTTTTGGCAACAAAAAGAACCTGGAGTAATTGCCCGAACCGGACGCGCTGGATGGCCTTTTTTCTTAGCAGCTCCTTTATTTCTGAAGCCACTGCCTCCCTCTGACTGGGTGGAACATCGGGGTGGCGCCTCAACCGAGGGGGAAGATTTATGAAGGGGATAACCTCTGGATATTATTCGGAGCACCCAGTGATCTGTAGTGATGGATTCCCAATGTGCTAGATGTTCCGAGAAATGCCCCCCAACTGCTTCCAGAGAGGAGCAGTCGGGCAACCCCTCAGGGCTGATGCGCGGGTTGGTCGGAGAAAGGTTCCCTCGACCTGAAATTCTTCGGCCCCCCTCTGCCTCTGGGCCGGCGTCCACCTTGTCCTCCCCTGCCTCTGAAGAATGAAGGGTCCGGAGCGGGACAGGACTGCTGAGACTTCCGGAACCACATCTTTTGTCCTCTCTGGTTCCTGGAAAAGGACCTTTGAGGAGCCGAGAAGCGGATTCTGACGGCAGACAGCGTCTTCCCATATTTCTCACTCTGGAGCAGCGTATCACAGATGGTCTTGCCAAACAGCGTAGAGCCGTCAAAGGGAGCGTTCGCGAAGGATGCCTTGAAGGGTACCGCAAAGTCGCAAAGTCGGAGCCAAGCATGATGCCGTAAGGAGATACCTGCTCCGCTGGCTCTAGCCCCCCCCCTCCGTGGCATGGGACAGAAGCCGCATAGAAGTGTTGGATATCAATTTTAGAGTGGCCATGCGAGCCAAGAAAGTTTGTTTGTCCTCGGCCGCCATGGACTCCGGGGGAGACCCAGCGTACTCTTTTATAAGATCCCACTGAAGCCTAATCACGTGTGCCAAGTAATTCAGAGCCCTTATGGAAAAGGTGGCTGAAGCAAACATCCGCTTTCCAATGCGATCCATCGTCCGAGACTCCTTGTTGGGAGGATGGACCGAGGAACTTTCCTACGCCAGTTCCTTCTTGGTGGCAGTCGCCACCACCATGGCATCTACCGGGGAACCTTTACTCCACACTGGCTTGTCTGTGGGGGGGGGGCTAAGGATTTCGTCTGATCTCCTAGGGATTGGCTCCACAGTGTCCGGCTCTTTCCATGCCCAGGTAGTAATTAGGTCTACCAGGAGGTCGGCCTGAGGGGACACCCAAGAGGTAGACGGGCCTGCATCAAACGCCTCCAGAAACACTGACTCATCTGAGGAAGGCTTCTGGGCTGACCAGCCCCCTCTAATGCGCAGCATCTCCATAATGTCTCCAAAGGAGACATCCTCGGGGATGACCTGGGGGAACCTTCCCCTTCCTCCAAGTCAGTGTCTTCCGTTAGTGACTTGGGGGAGTCCAAGTGCTTCCTTTTACACTTTCATTTGTGAGGGACCTCCTCGGCAGGACTGTCCGAGGAGGGCTCACCAACGGGGTCATGCTCCTCTGCAGGAACTAGCTGGGGCGTAGACGCAGGCTGTCCATGGGGCCGGATGATGGAAGACAGGCCCATCTGCGAGGGAATGACAGGTGGATCTGTAGCACAAACCAGGGACCTCGAACCCTTCGAGAGCACCCTCTCCACCACGTCGAACGCCAAAGGTGAACCACTCTCCCTGGGATCCGAGAACAGCCCCCTCGGATCTGACGTGTGGACCGGCGCCGGAGCGAACAGACCAGAAAGGGAAGTGTGCTCCGACCACATCAGAGCCGAAGACACACTTACCCCTGCAGATCTGAATCTTGGCTCTCGGCCCCGAGAGCTCGGATCCAAAAACTCGAGGGTAAGGCCGGTGAAGTAGCGATTACTATCGGCCCCGGCTCAGAGGCTACTCGGATCCGACAGCTCCAAAACCTGATAATGGATCAGAGAAGGAGCAATGGGGGGCGAAGAAGGGGGCCGAGCTCCCCCCCGGAGGGGGGGGGGGCAAGAGCACTCCTATCTGCATTTGGGCCTGAAGGAAGCGACGCATCATCCGGTCCATGTCTGCGTTGGAAAGACTCCTCATAGACCTAGAAGAGGTCGCCGAGGCCGGCCGGGAAGGCCGCCCGGACGACCTCGAAGATGACCGGGACTCCTCCTCCAGCTCCGGAGAGAAACGTGGGGAACGGAGCCGAGAGGGGGAAGACCCAGGGACCTTCAAGGGGGAACAGAGCTGCTTAGCCGGCGGGGCCGAAGGGGGAACAGAGCTGCTTAGCCGGCGGGGCTGAGTCGGCCCGCCGCTTGTGACTCTTATGCCTTTCTCTGTCTCTCTCTTTCTCCCTCTCTCTATGCCTCTTCTCTTTTCTAGCAGAGTCCCTCTCTCCCTGAGATACAGTGGGAGGTTGAGTCCCAGCCAGGGAAGGGGGAACTGATGGCTGAACAGCCGCAGCCATGACTGGTGCCACTGAGGAAAGGAGGAAGAAGTAGAATCCGCGGGTAAGAGACCCACTAGGATTAACTTGTACCTCCTGTCCCTCAGAGCCCGGGGGTTGAAGGCAGCAGAAATCTGGCAGCCTGATGTTAAATGTGCGACCCCCATGCAAAGAACGCACTGAGTGTGGCCATCGGCTGAGGACAGCTTATGACCACACTCAGAGCATTTGGAAAAAATGGCCTTAGGGCCTTCGGCCATGACAAACACAAGCGCACTCCCTAACACACAGATAAGGGGAAGGGGTACACACTAAAAATAAACTAAGCTAAATTAAACTAATTTAAACTAAATTAAACTACCCAAGGGATCTGAAATGCACACACACACACACAAACTGCAATTCAAAGTGAAGATTTAGAGTAATTCCTACACTTTCTCTTATATAATAGCCTAGAGCTTGTCTCTCGTGCTTATAGAAGCCGCGGCAAACGAGATCTGAGGACTGGAGGGAGGTAGCAGTGTATTATGGGTAAGGGGAGGAGCTTGGCTCTCTAGCTTGGTAAGCTGCCGGCTCAGATCCAGGGCGGATCAGATACCCACAGGTCGCTGATCAAATGAAGTTAACTACTTCAGATCTACAATTCAAAGTGGAAAGGGATGATGATGAAAAGGGGAGCTCAAGAAGCTAAGAGAGACTGGGATTTTGTATGCAGGTCTTTAAGGAGAATAGGAATAATCATACAGAATATTATATCTATAAAGTAGCAAAAAGTATGCTAAGAACTAAGACAACAAGGGAATGGAGGAAAGAGATTCTGCCAATATGGATGACTGCAATTAGGGATATAAGCAAGAGGGGACTGGAATTTATTGGCGGAAAACTGGCAAAGGAACAAAGGTATTGGGAGCAAATAACTAGAGATGGAAAGATGAGAGAATGAGACTATACCAAGAAATTATTTGGACTGCAGGTTAGAGGTCATCTTCTCTATCAAGGATTGATATCAACAGTATAGGCAAATGGAAAGAAACAGGGGGTCCTAAATGAAAGACCAGTACTGGTATAGTTTTTGCAAGAATCGAGATCAGAAGCTGACACTAAAAAGGGAATAATTAGTACAGCATATAAAATATTGCATGATAACTATAAGAATCAATCACAGGAGGTTAGAAAGGATTGGGAAGAGACTGGATAAACAATTTAAAAAGAAACAATTGGAGAATATATGTATGTCTCTCAAACATACAACAAAATCTAGAAGATTTAGGATTTTTGCTTGGAAATGTTTACATAGATATTTTATATCCCAAATAGACTCCAGAGAATTTTTCCTCGGGTAGATAGCAAATGTTGGAGGAGTGACGGGGAAGAAAGAGGAAATTGGAAACACATTTTCTGGGAGTGCGGTGAGTTGGCAGACTTTAAGGATTCCCTGCGGGATGCAATGTCGGAGATGATGGGTTGGTAGATTGGCGTGAGGAGGGAGAGGATTTTTTTGAACTATGATAAAGAATCGGAACTGCCTAGATAGACATTGTAAGGCCTTGCTGTGTCTAATTATGTTGGCTGCCAAAAAATCAATTACTAAAAATGGAAGTCTAAATCCAAACCAACTACACTAGAAGTAGTGAATATTGTAACAGAGAAAAAACATCTAGAATTAAGATCTTTAGAAAAGGGTAGGCTCAAACTACATAGGAAAAAATGGGAACTTTGGGAAGAATACATGTAAGGGGGAGATGAGGTTTAAAAAAGGCAGGACTTAAATTAGCTATATAATGTTTGACGGAAAATGATTGGGTAGCTTATAAGTGATGTATAATGTTTCCAGCTAGAAGTGTGTAAGTATGGTTTGTGATGTAAAATGCTTGCAACTAGGACTGTGACAGTGTGGTTTGTTTTCATTATATAAATGTATGTTTGCCTATGTCGTAAGTGATAGTTTAATAAAGATGTTTCTTGTTTAAAACAAAAGGGGCAGGAATTGAATAACTTATGTAATATTGCTTAGGTTATATGATACATAGCAATATATGTGAAGTATAATGTTTGTAAACATGAACTTATTAATACAGTTTGATTACTTTTGTATAAATGTAAATTTGCCTAGGTCACAAGTGATAATTCAATAAAGGTGTTTACAAAAATAAATAAATAAAAAGAATGCAGGAGGTTAGTATTTGTGAAGCCACCTTCACAAAGAGGCTGGTTACCAGTGGAGTCCATCAGGGCTCTGTGCTAGACCCACTTCTCTTTGGCATCTACTTCTCAGATTTAACAGCCAATGTCAAAGGCCACCAACAAACCAAGTTCACAGATGACTGTGAAGTGGGGTGCAGTCATTTAATTACCCCCAAGACGAGAACACACTTCAAATACAGACAAATGCTTGGTGGCACAGTCATGACTTAAAAATCAATACCAAAGAATGCATTATAGTACCTTTTGGAAAGTCTGCCATCATGGGTAACTGTGTCATCAATAAAACACCCTTAAAAGTGAGGGATCTAGAAACTCATGTAGAAGGTAACATAGCCTTCAACCAACATGTGTCCAAGGTTGTAAATCCTTCTACACTGATCAACTTATAAGCAAGGGCATGACATCTAGGCCCAGAGAAGTCATCATAACACTGTACTCGGCCCTCATCAGACTCATCATAGAGTATAATGTCCTTTTGGTATGTCCCTGACCAGACACATGTCGCAACTGGAACATCCACAAGGGTTCCTTACAAAAAAAATACAGGGGGTAAACACAATGTCTTATGGTGACTGCCTGAAAGCTCTATCACTCAGTATCATACAGACTTCTGAAAGGTCATCTTTGCATGGAATGCAAGGCATCCTTGTGCCCTGTTTTGATAAAACTTTTGCACACCCACAAAACAGCATCAGAACTACTAGATTAAAAGACCTAAATTTTTCTTATGATATAAACAGGATATGTTGGAGAGAGAGAGATATGCTTGTTTCTCAGAGAATTCCCATTCTCTAGAACAGGTTCCCCATCCATGAGAAGCAGAGTTCCTCGTTATCAGTATTTATGTGCAACTTGGATCAATTAATGGGTAATCGGAAATTCGCCCCTGGTCTAGCAATGTCAGTAATGGACAGAGGTTCTCAGTAAATCAGCCTCTATATAAATCAAGTTTGTGGGTCACATTTGGGTTACATGGCTAGGCTTATAAAGGTCCTAGTCATTGTTAGCATAATATAAACCTATAAATCTAAATTTAGATGCGTTAAGGAGTAGTGACTATCTGGAGAGAACTGGAAGCTAGTTTAAGAAACAGTAGTGCAACGGTGCTCATTATATGGGCCTAGTTTAATGACTTTATTCACAGTTTTTAATCATGGACGATGCTTGTGAAACCTCCTTCCCCAACAGTGGTAGGAGCTCTCATGCTAGAGAGGTTTAAGAAATCACTGAAGCTGCATTATTTTACAGTAGCATATAGCCTGCAATAACTGTTTGGTGCTCCATTAGAAGCACCATAAAAGTGAATATGAACTGTGTTTGAACTTGTCAAAACAGACACCGACTAGATGCTACTACATACCACTTTTATGGCAGGAATATAGGTATCTAGTTGTTTTGACAGTATTGTATACCAGCCAATCCTTTTTTCAGCATAAAGAAAGACAAGAACATAGTGCACTTAAAAATGGGTAGTGAATTTAAGTCCACCCATCAAAACACAGAACCAGATATAAATTATCCTGTGGAAAAAAGGCTGGTTCTGGTTCCCATCTTGTGTAACTCACAGCATAAAATACTGGTTTATTTATGCTGATATATGAATGCATTTTCATTACATTTGCTCAATGTCAGGAGGAGACAAAAAGCCTATGTGGTCTATGCTTTTAAAGTATTTAACATTTTACCTCTCCTCCAGCCTTACTCTTCCCCTAATGTTTTCCACCAGTCCCATGCTGCCTTGAATGCCTTTCTGGATTACTGCAGATTACCTATCATCCACCCATTCCAGCAGCTAATTCCATGGGTCCATAAATTGTGTGTGAAAAATCCTTTTCAGAGAGAGTAGTTATCCCTCACAAACTGCTGAAAAGCTCCCTCCTTTATCCACATTCCTTCCAGTTTCCCAAAGAAACCTTTTCATCTCCAACATGATTCTGTGTACCAATGTCCCCCAGTCCTTCTGGTCTCAAATGAGAACAGTTCCAGCTCCTCTAGTTTCTGGTAACTTTTCTCTGGATTGCTTCCAGCAGTCTGATGCACTTGCTTATTTATATAAGGCATCCAAAACTACATGTGATACACATGGTCCTGTAAAGTGGAAGCACTACCTCTGCTTTGAAATCTCATCCCTTGAGAATACATAATACCACTGTTTGCTGCTGCAACTGCCCTCTCATTCTGCTTCCGATGGTCCAATTCAAATGTGATCAACATCCTTAGATCCACTTCTGTCCATGCTGCAATCCGTTCTACTCCCACGTCATACTTCACACTACAGTTGTCAACACTCTATAGTTCTTTGCAATGAACCTCAACTGCCACCTTTTTGCCCACATGTTCAGACTTTTCAAATTCTTCCCCAGACTACTATCTCATTTGTCACTGCCGCACCTATCCTTGTATCATCAGTAAAAGTGGTCATGTCTGTCCTTTGTTCCCTCAAGCACGTCCAAGACAAAACACGCGGAACAGTACTGTAACTAGGACAAACATTTGCGATCCTTTACTAGTCACTTTACTAATTCTTAACACTGGTCCTCTTATCACAGACCTTCTATAATTTAACTATATAAGTGTAAAGTTCCTTATTGTTGGTCCTACACGCAACTCCTCCAGGTTTCCCCCAACTGCCTCCTATGTGGAACTGACGTCCAGGTACATTTCGTCTATATGAACTCTCCTCCAAATTCTTTTGTATCCTAGTCATAAAACTGGAACATGTTTGGCTGGCATCGCCCTCTGGCCATGAAGTCATGCTGACTGTTGTCCTGGAGATTACGGTCCTTTAGAAATGTTACCAGCCTTCCCTTCAGGCGTCTCTCCATGATAAAAGTGTTTTGGCCATATTCTGAAGCATCTTTGTATTACAATTATTTTTAGCCCTAGTTATAGGGTTCATGTTAAAGTTGCAAGTAATTTTTACAAAATAAAATTAAGATAATAGTGAGCTGTACGATTTTTCCAGTTTCATTGTTTATTCCATTTTTGTTTGTAACCACAACCACAAAATGTCACAGTAGGTATTGGGAAATGATTTATGTACAAATGCATAGAATTCTGGGTAAACAAAAATAACTTACTTTGCTAGAAAGGCAGCTTCTCTACATTATCACTTTTTAAATTTTCAAAGTAAGGTCTTTTCCCTGCAAGACCAAGTTGATAACTTGTCTTTGCAGGAAGTCAGACACTCCTGCTAAGTCTAGCATGCAAATACAGTAGTCTACACATTACAGTAGTCAAGCACTGTGGGTTCAGTAAAGCTTACATCTCCAATACAAGTTTCAAGGGGCTATGCTTGTCAACAAAATAAAATGCAAAAACAGCCCACTTTTTCATCAAAAATTTTATAATCTGACACTATAAGTGGTAAGGGGGTTAAATCAAATGTCAAAGTGTTACTTACGCATGACCAATACACTTTAAGCTAACAGGGTACAGTTGCTCAGACTTTTCTTGGTCCCTTTTTGTACAATGAAACTACACTTGCAATCTTCCAGTCATCTGGCACTTTTGCAATGGCCAGTTACTTGTTTACAATCATGGTCAATGTATCTGCCAACACACTGACATGATTTCTTCTGGGAGGTAGTCCAGCTGGTTCTTCATTATTCTTTATTATGAGAATCATTAAACTTGCACCTGAGTGTAATAGTATTTTGTGGGATCACTTCTTGCATGAAACACCACTTTTGTTAGGAGATAAAATGCATCCTTAAAAATGAGATTCTTAGGCAAGATGACAAGTCAGTATGATAGCAGATGTAGGAAATAATGAATACTGCAGTTACCCAGTGCATCAATGAGAACAGCAAGCCTTATGTATTTTTATACAGTTGTTAACAATACAGATTGATGAAGTACACTTATGGGTCAAAAATACAGCTTAGCTCTGAACAGAGGGGTCAGGCAAGGGTGTCCTCTTTCCCCTTAGTTATTTGCTTTATATTTAGAACCATTGCCAAAGAAAATAAGGGACTCAGAAATTCAAGGATATAATTGGTATGGTAATCAAGAAAAATTGGCTTTATTTGCAGGCAATACTGTTTTGTACCGGATAACATCAGAAAAGGACATCTCAGTGTTGTAGGTCATCTTGAAACAGTCTTATCAGAATATAAAATTAACGAAGATACAACAATGGCTTTAGCTGTAGGATTAAAACTATTCTGTGATGGCAGCTAAGGATACATTGAAAGAGACTAAACAAAAAAAATAATACAAAAAAAAAAGAGAAAATGGAAGCTCTTTTTTACGGATATTGACAGGATACAAGCAGTGAAAATGTTTTAGTCCCTTTAGATATACATACAAATCCGGTATATTTTTATCAACTGGAGAAGTTGTAGTCCAGAATTACTACTTGAAGGAATTTATCTGGGAGGGGAAGAGGGCAAGGGTGAAGAGAGATAAGGTAATACTTCCAAAAGAACAAGGTGGTTTATGATTACCTGACTTGAAGGGATATCTTGCAGCCACACAGTTAAGGCTCATATACATAACACAAGCAGAAAACTATAATTCAAAGTGGAAAGGGATGATGATGATGATGATGAAATTGGGGAAATTCAAGAAATAAGGAGAGAGAGAGAGAGAGAGTGAGATTTTGGATTCAGATCCTTAAGGAAGACAGCAGCCATACAGAACATTATATACATAAAGTATTAGACACTATTCTAAGAATTAAGCCAACACAAGAACAGAGAAAACAGATTTTGCCGATAGGGATGTCTGCAATTAGGGGTACTAACAACAGGCAAGAGGGGGATGGAATTTATTGGAGTAAACTGGCAAAGGAACAAAGCTATTGGGAGCAAATAACTAGAGGGGGAAAGATAGCAGAATGGGGAGAGGCCAAGAAGACATCTGGACTGCAGGCTAGTGATAGCCTTTCCTAATCAGAGATTGACATCCGAGTATAGACAAAGAGAAAGAAATGGGGAATCCAAAGTGGAAGACCTGCTCTGAAACAATTTTTGCTTGATCTAGAACAGAAGCTGCTGTTAAAAAAGGGATAATTAGTACATATTTATTTATTTTTAATTTTACATTTGTTAACCAGGTGAGTCCGACTAGGCCCAGAGAGCCCTTTTTCAACAGAGACCCAAGAAGAAAAGTTCCAGGAAAGTAATTAAAAATAATAAAAACCTAACAATTCAAGTTGTAAAATACTTAACAGTACAAAAACAGAGAGAAATATACAATACAAATATATACAAGGCAAAAGTGCAGTATTTTAGGAATACAGTAACAATATGTTTGAGAAATTTGGTTAGTATTAAGTTATTTACAAGAAATGTAGCAATGTCTAAAATAAAAAAAAATTCAGAGTAGCATCATGACATCATACAACAAAGATGCATTTAATAGCATAGGTACTAAATGCAGAGAGAGTAACATGTAGACAGTTTAGGTAAATACCAGGCAGATATGTTAATCGAGAGAAGAAAGATTCATTAGGTAATTTCCTGACAAGTACATATCCATGCATGTTGGAAATGAATTTTTAGTTGCTTTTTGAATTCACCACTTTTGGTAGTGGAGCAAAGGGACAATGGAAGTTTGTTCCACGAGTAGGCAATTGAATGACTATAAAGTATTTTTCCAAAATTATTGTTTGGCTTGGTCACCTGCAGAAGGTTTTTTGTGTGCTTCTGAGGTCATGATTGGGTGTATAGGGTGTAATTATGGATGTAAGGGCAGGGCAGGATTTCGGGCTATTTAGGATGCTGTGTGCAATTTGTAGCAGTGATATTTGAAGCATGTGGGGGGAGCTCAGGCCATCTTAAGCATTTCAGGGATATACAATGATGGGATTTGTAGCTATTAATGGCTGTGAATCTTGCTATCTTGTTATATGTGGTTTCTAGTTTGGTTAAGAGATTATTTTGGAGGCTAGTAAGTATGGGAGCAGCATACAACAGGGATGGTAGACTAAATGTCTGAGCCAGTATAGGTCTATATTTGTTACTGTGGTATAGAAGACCTAGTTTTTGATTGGACTTTTTGATACAGTTTAAAGATATGTAGATCGAATTTTAATTGGTTGCCTATACCAAGCAATTTGGTGTTCGAGTCAGTGGTGATAATTGTACTATTTAAGGATGAGATGGTGAGTTGTCTTTAGCTGGACTGAGGTTTTTTGGAAGGAAAAGGAGAAGCTTGATCTTTTTGTGGTTGAGAAGCAGTTTTTTTTTTTTTTTAGTTAGCCATTGTTCTACTAGGTGCAGAGATTGTTTAGTGACAGTGTGGAGATTTTGTACATTGTTGGAGGTGTTAATAATTGTGGAATAGTCTGCGTATTTTTTTAAGGTAGAGTGGGGGCAGGAGACATGGGAGGATATTTTTAAATATATTAAAAAGTAGGGGGCCCAGTCTTAACAAGATGGAAAAGGGAGAAGGATGTTTGGCATCTGATGTACTGACATCTGTTTGAGAGGTAGCTGTTAAACCAGAAGGCAGTGGAGGTACAGAGTTGTAGGTTGGAAAGTTTGTTTAGGAGGATGGGATGGGAAACAATATCAAATGTTTTGGATAGGTCAAGTAATATAGCTGATACAAATTTATTATCATCTCTGGCTTGGGCAATGTTGTGTGTGAAATATATGAGGGCAGTGGTAGTACTGTGCGAGGATCGGAAACCATGCTCTCTGGGTGTAATTAGGTTTGACTGTAAGAGGTGGTTTAGTATTTGTCTATGTATACATTTTTCCAGTATCTTGGATAAGGGGGATAATATGGCAATATGTTTGTAATTTGAGGGTTCTGTAGAATTTCCTCCCTTGTGAAGGGGTATTATGAAGATTTTTTCCCAGATATCTGGTACTGTATTTTCTTGGATGGATCTATTGATAGATAGATTGTATAGATATAGGGTATGCTACAGATTCGGCTGAGTGTTTGAGAAATAATGGAGGAAATTTGTCAGCTGATGGGGAACAGGGTTTGAGTTTAAGAAGTGATCTGATTAAGGAAATTGCTACGGGTGCTAGGGAAAACGAGGGAAGAGATGAGGTGGAGTCTTAATATCAAGAGTTTCTGGTTTAGTGAGCTTTTCTATTGTTTCGATGAAAACGTTAAGTAGGGTTGCAGTTTCATTAGGCTTGTTATAGAAGGGGTTTGTTGAAGAGGGGCTCCCTGGAGATGAGTGCCACAATTTCTTTGGGTTGGAATGTGGGATGCTCAGAGATTTTGATAAATTTTTTTTGCCTAGTAGGACCTGCTTTTTTGTTTGGTTGCAAAGCTGTTTATATAAGTTCAGGTGGAAAGTTGAGTTTTTTCTTCCATGCTGTCCAGGCACTTTCTCTCATGTTCATAAGTGATCGAGTTGCCTGGTTTAGCCATGGTGCAAAATTACATTTTAGCCTAATTTTTCTACTGGGAGCACGGGTGTTAAGGGTTTCTAGGAATATATTGTTGAAGTTTTGGACAGCCTCATTAAGGGGTAATGTGTGTAGGAATGACCAGTTTACAGTGGACAGTAATTCATTTAGGGTGACAGGGTTGTAGTTTTTAAGGTTACGAGACTCGTTGCATTAGTGACTCTTATTAAGCTTGGGAGAGTGTCTTACTACTGAGGTAGGGAGGTGGTAACTTAGGGAGCTAGGTAGTATGTAAGGGTTATGATAGCACTGGGGGTTGGATACTAATATCCAGTCGATGACCGAGCTGTTCTGGAAATTGTTCTGCTGGTGCATGGGTGACGTGATCGGCTGGGTAAAGCCATAAAGGTTGATACAGTAGCTAGGGGATGCAGTATTAACAAGGTTCCAGTCAATATTCATATCCCCAAGGATGATGGTTTCATAGAGAATGGATAAAGAAATCCAAGAAAGAAACTGCTCAAGTATGGGAATATTTTTAACTGGGGGTATGCAGATTGCTGCAATGATAAGCTTTTCGTGTTGGTTTATGTTACAGGTTGCTATAAGTATTTCGGCAGGGCAGAAATCAGGGATAGCTACTGAGAGGGGGGAAGAGAGAGATGGTCAGAGTAGAGTATAGCTACTTCCCCAACCCCCTTTTTTTTACTTCTTTCTAGTCGAACAATATTATAACCTGGGGGGGGGGGGATTTCGCAATTTGTAATATGAGGTTTTAGCCATGTGTCAGGGCAAGTACATTTGGGTTACATTGAGAAATCCAGGCATGAAGGAGAGTACTTTTATTGACAATGCTTTGTATATTCATTGACAAAAGAGATTTTTGGAGGCTTGTGACTGTAATGAGTTATTTGTGAGGCAGTTGGAAAGGGGGGTACTGTATAAGTATAGTTACAGTGCTGTTGGCAAGGGCCTGGGTTGGGGTGAATATCACCAGATAAGAGTAGTACTGTGCTTTGAAGTATTTGTATGAAGAAATATTTGCAAAGGAACTGGTGTTTGGTTTTGATGAGAGGTTGGGCATTTGGTATGTACAATACTCTGAAGTTGTGAAATTGTGGTTAAAGAGAGAGGGAGCAATAGGGGTGGAGTAGTTATCTGTATGGTGGGTAATGGAATAAGAGAATGTGGCAGATAGGGTGGTAGGGTGGTAAGGGGGTGAAGAGTATGGTAAGTGGTTAGAGCTGAGAAAAGAATTAGAAATAGGGAGAGAAATAAAGTTTTGAAAGGCACAGCCATGATTTAGTTTCAGTTCAGAACTAAAGGGTAATTAGAAGTTATGTACTCACCATAACGTTCCATCTGAGTAGGTGTATTCATTTGTCTGCAACCTGTGGGTTATGGATCCGATATCGGATCCGAACCGGCATGGTTTTCCAGCTATGGATCCAAGCTCTCAGCTCCTCCCCTCAGCCATAATGCCCTGCTCTACCCTCATGACCTCAGATCGAGTTTGCCAACAGCAACAACACCCTGAAAAGGGTAACAGATAATATGCAGGAAACTAAAAGGCCAGGGGGATAGGAGGGCGGGATGGTTGCAGACAAATGAATACACCTACTCAGATGGAACGTTATGGTGAGTACATAACTTCTAAATCTGAAGTAGGAGATTCATTTGTCTGCAACCTGTGGGACAGAGTCCCCAGCTACCGGAATCTTGGGCGGCCATCATGGAAGGATATTCCGGAGCACCGCGGAGCCAAAGGATGCTCTACCCCTAGATGCAAGATCCAACTTATAGTGGGAGATAAAAGTATGAGATGAAGCCCACGTGGCTGCTGCACAAATATCATCTAGAGGAATCCTAGCCTTGAAGGCTGCCGAGGTAGATACTGACCGGGTTGAATGGGCATGAACACCCTCCGGTGCGGGCCTTCCTGAAGCTTGATAAGCCAATAAGATGCACTGTGAAATCCAGCGGGAGAGAGAAACTTTAGAAATTGGCTTGCCCAAATTAAATTTTGCAAAGGAAATAAACAACTGGTCGGATTGCCTATGACCAGCCGTCCTGTTTAGATAAAATCTAAGTTGCCTGTGGACATCTAAAGAGTGAAGCTTATATTCACCTTTATTTTCATATTTAGGGAAGAAAACAGGGAGGTTAATGGACTGATTGATGTTTGCTTCAGAAGCGACTTTAGGAAGAAAGGACGGGTTGGTCCTGAGGTAGACACGGTCCGGATGAAATACCAAGTAAGGAGGTTTAGCTGATAATGCTTGAAGCTCTGAAACTCTCTTGGCCGATGTAATGGCTACCAAAAAGGCGGTCTTGTAAGACAAGAACTTGAGATCCACCGTAGCCGCTGGTTCGAAAGGGGGGGCAGTCAAGGCCTGGAGAACCAAAGAGAGGTCCCAAGGAGGAACCGCTTGTTTTACAGGGGGCCTGAGAAGAAAAGTACCTTTAAGGAAAATTTTACACAATTTGGCTGACATAAGAGGATTAGAGTCATGGCCAATGTGATAATGAGAAATTGCCGCCAGTTGTACTTTGACTGTGGAACTGCTGGCACCATCGTTAAAAAGAGTGGTTAGAAAGTCAAGCACTAAGGGGAGAGGTACCGTGAAGGGATTCAGGCCTTGCCGCTCCGCCCACAAAGAAAACCGTTTCCACTTGCTGCGGTAGACCTTCCTAGTGGACGGTTTATGAGCTGCCACCAGAATTGCCTTAACAGGTGACGAAATACCGGGAGTCCTGATCAAGAGTGGAACTGGAGCAGCCAAGCAGTCAGCTTCAGGTTGTCCAGATTCGGAGGAGGTATGCAGGATGGATGGGATATCAGATCCGGAATGGGATCTAGAATCCAAGGAGGATTCACTGAGTGAGACCTTAGGAAGGGGAACCAGATCTGTCGAGGCCAAAATGGAGCAATGAGAATCATTCTGCAACCCACCCGAGAGGCTTTCTGAAGAACTTGGAGCATCAGAGGCAGGGGTGGATAAGCATACAGAAGACCGGGTGGCCAAGCATGCACCAGAGCGTCTCTTGGGGAACCTCCGGGAGGAGGTATCAGAGCGAAAAAACTGTCGCACTTCGTGTTTGAGGGAGAGGCAAAAAGATCGCATGAAGGAGTTCCCCACCGTGCGAATATGCGTTCCGCTACTTGACAATTGAGAGACCACTCGTAAGGGGTCAGAATGGTGCGACTGAGCTTGTCCGCTAGGATGTTGGACTGACCCGGAATGTGCGTTGCTATTAGAAAGCGGTTGGTGGAGATTGCCCATTCCCAAACTCTCATGGCTTCTCGACAAAGAGGGTAAGACCTTGTTCCCCCTTGCTTGTTGATGTACCAGACCACAGACATGTTGTCCGATTGAATCGCAATTGTTCCCAAGGGAAGAAAGTCCTGAAGTGCTAGCAACGCTAAGAGCACTGCTCTCATCTCTAGAACGTTGATATGCAGTAAGGTCTCTGAGTCATTCCACGTGCCTTGGACGGTCCGGCCCGCAAAATGCCCCCCCCCCACCCGAGGCGGGAGGCGTCCGTGGTCACCGTGGCGAGAGGGGGAGAAGCACAAAATGGGCGGCCCTCGTGGAGAACTGGGGAGTGAAGCCACCACAAGAGGTACCGCTTGCAAGCCTTGCTGATCGCAATGGGATGATGCATAGGGAGAGCAAGGTAAGACCACTGTACTAAGAGAGTCCACTGTAGGATGCACATATTGAGCCTGGCAAGAGGGAGAAGTGCTATAGCAGACGCCATGGACCCTAGAGCCCTCAGGACCAACTCCGCCAGAACAGAACTTGAGTGGAGAATGGCCCGCACCTGGAGCTGCAGATTTTGAACTCTGTCCGCAGTGAGGAAGGCTCGTAAACTCCTTGTGTCTAGCCTGGCCCCTATAAAATCTAAGAGCTGTGTGGGCGCCAGGTTGGATTTCTTTGTATTTATTGTAATGCCCAGAAAAGGAGCAAGATGGAGAAAGGAGTCTCGTGCCAATAATAGTAGATGCCTTGTTGGGGCGGTAAGAAGCCAGTCGTCCAGGTAGGGAAAGACCTGCACCCCCTGAAGCCTCAGGTGGGCCGCTACCACTGCTAATACTTTGGTGAACACCCTGGGGGCTGTGGTGAGACCAAAGGGAAGGACCCGGAACTGGTAGTGACTGGCTCCCAGCCGGAAGCGGAGGAACCTCCTGGAGCGCCTGTCCATCAGGATGTGGTAGTACACGTCTTTGAGGTCTATCGAGCACATCCAGTGATTTTCTCCCAGAAGGGGGAGAATAGATTGCAGAGTGACCATTCGGAATTTTTCTTTGGGGACTGCCAGATTCAAGAGAGAAAGGTCTAGAATTGGTCTTAGTTCCCCCGTCTTCTTTGGCACTAAAAAGAACCTGGAGTAGAACCCTGATCCGATCTGGTCTGGGGAACGGGCTGGATGGCTCTTTTCTTTAGCAGATGGCCAATTTCTGCCAGCGGCCTCCCGTTGACCGGGTGGAACGTCTGGGAGGGACTTCAACTTTGGGAGGTGAAGAAAAGGGATGCGATATCCTCTGGATTTGATTTGGAGAACCCAGCGGTCTGATGTTATGGACTCCCATGCCGCTAGGTGCCCCGAACGTCCCCGACTGCCTCCAGAGTGGAGCAGCCGGGCAACCCCTCAGGGCTGCTGCGCGGGCCGTTCAGAGAAGGTTCCCTGGACCCGAAGTTTCTGGGAGCCCCTCTGCCTCTAGGGCGGCGTCCTCCCTGTCCTCCTCTGCCACGGAAGGACTGGTTGTCCGGAGCAGGCTGGGACTGCTGCGACTTCCGGAACCACATCTTCTTCTGACCCTTTTGGTTCCTAGAGTAGGGCCTCTGGGGTGCAGAGAAGCGGATTCCGACGGCAGACAGCGTCTTCCCGTCCTTCTCGCTCTGGGTCAACGTTTCGCGAACGGTTTTGCCAAAGAGAGCACAACCATCAAAGTGGGCATTCGCAAATGACGCTTTGAAGGGCTCAGAAAAATCGCAGTGACGGAGCCAGGCCTGACGTCTAGTGACTAGGCTTGCCCCTGCGGCTCTAGCGGTGCCTTCCGTAGCGTGGGAGAGTAGCCGCATAGAGGTATTAGTAACTGACCTAAGAGTGACCATGCGGGTGGAGTGCAGCACCTTGTCCTCCTCCGACATGGACTCTGGGGGAGATGCAGCGTATTCTTTAATGAGATCTCGCTGCATCCTAATAACGTGTGCCAAGTAGTTCAGCGCCCTTACCGAGAAGGTCGCTGAACTAAACATCTGCTTCCCCAAGCGGTCCATCATCCGAGACTCCTTGCTCGGGGGATGGACTGAGGGACTCTCCTGAGCAAGTTCCCTCTTGGTGGCCGCCGCCAACATGGCATCTACCGGAGGCCCCTTACTCCAATGGGCACGGTCGGACGGTGGGCTAAGGATCCTATCGGGCCTCTTAGGAATTGGCTCCACGGTGTCCGGTTCCTTCCACGCCCTGGTGGTAATGAGGTCCACCAGGGGGTCGGCAGGAGGGACACCCAAGAGGTAGACGGGCCCGCTTCAAATGCCTCCAAGAACACGGACTCGTCCGAGGAAGACTTGGGGGCAGACCACCCCCCCCCTTATACGGAGCATTTCCATGATGTCTCCAAATGAGACATCCTCGGGGGGTGACCGTGGGGAGCCTTCCCCTTCCTCCAAGTCCGTGTCTTCCGTGAGAGACTCGGGGGAGTCAATGTGCCTCCTTTTGCACGCATGCTTGCGAGGACATCCTCTGGGGGCTGTCAGACGTCTCCTCGCATCCGCAACCTGTTCCATTGGAGCAACTTGGGGCACAGAAGCGGGCTGTCCCAAGGGCCGGATGGTGGAAGCCTGGCCCAGTGCAGAGGGAGCGCGGGACAGAGCCGAAACAAGTGCCGGGGGTCCGGAGACCCTCAACAGGGCCCTCTCCACTACATCAAACGCCGAAGGGGAGCCGACCTCGACCAAAGGATCCGACAATCGGCTCCCCCTCGGATCCGAAGAGTGGATCGGAGCCGGCGCCGAAGCACTCGGATCCGAAGGGACAGTGCGCTCCGACACAGACGGCGCCGAAGGAGCACTGATCCCCCCGGATCCGAGGCTCGGATCCAGGCTCCGAGAGGTCGGATCCGATGCACTCGAGGGCAGGGTCGGATCCGAAGTACAAAGTACTATCGGCGCCGACCCACCCCCGGCTCCGAAGCTGCTCGGCTCCAGTTGCTCCGAGCCCGGGTAGCGGGTCGGAGAAGGAGCAATCGGTTTAAAAAAGGGTGTTGAGCTCCCCCCCAGAGGGGGGGGAGGCAAGAGCACTCCCATCTGCATCTGGGCCTGGATGAACCTTCTCATCATCCGGTCCAGATCAGCATCCGAAAGGCTGTACGTGGATCTCGACGAGGCTACCGAGGTAGGCCTGGAGTGCCTCCTCGATAGCCTCGACGGAGATCGGGTCTCCTCCTCCTCAGGTCCCGGTGAAAAACACACAGGAGACCGGAGCCGAGAAGGAGGAGACCGAGCCGACAACGGAGCCGGGGGAGAAGCCCGCTTGGCTGGCGGGGCCGAAACAGAGGTCTCGGCCCGCCGCTTATGGTGCTTCTCCCTCCGGTCCTTTTTCTTAGCATCCCTCTCCTCCGAACCAGAAACAGGAGGTTGAATCCCAGGAGGAGGAGGGGGTGCCGAGAGGAATAACCGTAGGCACGGTTACTCCGGAAGGAGCGGAGGTCGGAGCAGAGTCCGGCGGTAAAAGGCCCGCCAAAACAAGCTTGGACCTCCGCTCCTTCAATGCCCTGGGGTTGAACCCTACACAAATGGAACATCCAGATGTGAGGTGTTCAACCCCCAGGCATCTAACACAGTGTGGCCATCAGCTGGGGAAAGCTTATGGCCACACTCGAAGCATTTAGAAAATATAGACTTGGGCTGGTCTGCCATCCTAGTCTAAAGAAAAAAAGTAGTTACCAAACTAAAGTAACTATACAAGTAATACACACACAGGCCCAACACACACACTCTACGCCAACAGCGAGGGGAGGGATAAAACTTTTAGATTACCTCTAAAAAGTAAAAAATATCAAAGGGGAAACCTACTCTTTCACTCAAAAAATCAAAACAAACTTCAAATTTCTGAAATTTAACAATAAAACTACCACTTAGCTTGAGAGCTTGAGAAACAAATCCAGTCACCATGCGCGGCAAACGAGATCTGAGGTCATGAGGGTAGAGCAGGGCATTATGGGTGAGGGGAGGAGCTGAGAGCTTGGATCCATAGCTGGAAAACCATGCCGGTTCGGATCCGATATCGGATCCATAACCCACAGGTTGCAGACAAATGAATCTCCTACTTCAGATCAATTTATTCAAGGTTAGTAGAAGAAATCAGGATTGACTGAAGGAGTTTTATAAAGTGAGTGACTGAAAAGAGTTAAAAGCAGGTAAGGCTCAGGAGGGGTGGGGAGTGGGTGTTACAGTTAAGGGTGATGTAGGGTTTGAGTAGAGGACAGGGGGTGTCTATTGGCTATTGCGGAGGTTGGGCAAAGCAGTCTAGCTATAAAAGGAAATGATGTCAGTGGTGGGTGAAAATGGGGTAGGGTAGGGGAGCAGAGTGACTCCGAGCGCAGCAAGGTCGAATGGAGTGGGATGAGCCAGAAAAACAGACCAGGCCAGCTTCCAAAAAAAAAAAAACCAATCAGGAAAACCAAGCTCAGTCAATTCCAGGTCAGTGTATCACAGTATTTTCCTAATAACTCGAAATCTTGTGCTACTAATCTAGTACAGTGTGATGAAAGGGGCCACCACTTCTATTGGGAAAAACAATACATGTATGGGCTTCAGGTACATAGGTAAACCTTTTCCAAGAGAAAGAAAGTAGTTTTAAGCAACCTGACCTAGGAGTACAATAGGAAGAGAAAAAATGGGGGGACCAGCAGTGTGCACGCTTACAGTAAAAGGCTATAGCAAAATGTCTTCAGTTTAGAAGACAGATTAAATACAACTCTAACATACACTAGTTTAGCTGAAAGCACTTTAGCGTTCCACCAATGCAGGGTCCCACAGTGCAGAGCAACCAGACATCATTTGGTTTAGTAGAGGCTGGCCAGGACATGGAATAAAATTTTTGCTGAGGGGACTGGAAATAAAAAGGAAAAGAAAGTAAACATCAAGTCTGAAGTTTTAAAACATTCTGATTACCAAGTAACTAAGATAGAGGTTGCAAGGGAGGAGCCGCACAATTCTATGAGCATCACAAAATGCAACGAAAGCAGAGAAAAAAAAACAAAAAAACAAAAGATGACCGCAGTTGATACCAAGCTATTATACACTACACTATTATGTATTGTTAGGTTATGAAGAGAAAACAGTAACTACTAAGATGCTACACACAATTTAGCATTCTCCACTAAATTTCAGGAGTAACAACAGTGGTATTCTACAGAAACAAAGTAACTACAAAGATGCTACACACAATTTAGCATTCACCACTAAAAGTCAGGAACAGTCAGGAATAATATTCATGCATATAAAATATTGCATGATAACTAGAAAAATCAGAGGACGTTAGACAAGATTAGGAAGAGAGATCAGATAAGCAATTCATGTATGGCTCCCAAGTATGCAACAAAGTCTAGAAGATTTTTGCTTGGAAGTATTTGCATAGGTATTTTATACCCCAAGCAGACTCCAAAGAATTTTGCCTCAGGTAGATTGCAAATATTAGAGATGCGATGGGGAAGAAAGAGGTAACTGGGAACATATTCAATTTATAAGCTCAAAATCCTGAAATCTCAAATTTCAGAATCTCAAGCCCATAAAGTGGAAAAATCCAAATACCCGAAACCACAAAACTGCGAAACCCTAAATCCTGAAATCACAAAACCACGAAATCCAAACTCCCAAAACCACAAAACCTCGAAAACACACAGCACACACTACACAACACATACACAGACACACACATCTCTCGACACTGTCAAAAACCAATACAACACACACGCGCACAACTAAACAAGCACATACACCTACCCTTATTATATGCAGGGGGCAAGCCCCCTGCACCCCCCACACCCCCCCTACTTAAACATTCTAACTGCAAGGTCTCACTACATATACACACACACACACGAAACACCACCAACAAACTACATTCCTCTCGCACACACACGTCACAGTAACAACACACACTAGCACACACTACAGCCCCTACCAAACACCCTTAAACATAAACACTTACCTGAATCCATGAACACAGCGCAACACCAGAACCGCCAGTTCTAAAGCTCCAACATTCGAGATTTTGAATTTCATGCTTCTGGGGTTGCAATGTTCTGATCCTTCCACTTTATGGGCTCGAGATTCTGAATTTTGAGATTTCAGGATTTTGAGCTTATAAAGTGCTTCACTGGGAACATATGTTTTGAGTGTAATGAGTTGGCAGACTTCAAAAGTTCCTCTGTAAGAAATACTGTGTGAAGCAAATGGGTGTAACTAAAGAAATGATTTTCTGAACTGCGATACAAGAACTGAATTACCTAGACATAATATGGCATTGCTAAGTGTAATTCTAGTGGCTTGCAAAAAAGCAGAAAATGGAAATCAAAGTCTAAACCAACTGTATTGGAAAAGAAATAAAAATAACTGGAAGTGGGATCTTTAGAAAAGGGTAGGAGCAAATTACAAAGAAAACAATGGAAATTGCGGGAACACCACATGCAGAATAATGTTTTGGATGAGGAGTGAGACTGAATTGATGGCAGGATTTGCACAATATACGTAATTTTGGATTGATAAGAGATCATACAAAAACATGTGATGTATACTGTTTGTAACCAGGAACATATTTTTTTTTCTTCTTCACAAATGTATGCATGCCTATGTCTTAAATGATTATTCAATAAAGGTATTCACATAATAATTGTTGCTGCTGAGCTGTTGTTGAAGTGTGATGTCTAGAAGGTAAATGCACAGCACAAAGGCAGTTAAAATATGGTCTAATCGCAATGAGGTCTTTAGTTAGACTGAACTTTTACCATGTGCCATACAGTATTCTGTACTACTTCAATAGCACATATATCCCACACTATACAACACTCTTTTATATATTATATAGGCATGAATTATGTCATTCTTATTGATTAAAGCTAATAATTTGTGTACAGATATTCAAAAACAAAGTAAAAACATAACGGCTGGATGGACACGAAACAAGACCATTCCAACACACAACTGTATCAAACTTTCCTTACTCTTAAAAAATTAACTAGGATAGTCACAAACAGCGAAACGTGTGGGTTTCTAAGCCAAAACAGGTGACTTACCCTTCCAAGCCAAAACTGTCTGACACATATAAAACTGTCAGGTAGCATTACTAATTCCTTAGTCAATAATAAAGATTGGCTACCTCTTAACAATCAAATATTTTCTAAAAACTGCAAGAACCTTTTGCTTGTCTGACAATAAATCACAAATATATAGGCTTTCCTGCACAATGTCTTTCCGGTCAAACTCAAGACACTACTTTGTCCCCACAACACTACCCCCTGGCAGCTTTTGTCTCTACTATTCACTTCCCTCAAATTTCAGTTACACAGACTACTCAGCTGAATTCCTCAGGTGCTAAGCTCATCAAGCTGTATCTTACATTCCTCAGGCTAATAGACGAGAAAACTGCCAAACCTATTACTCATATTTTAACCTCTTATGACTGGCATGGTACTGCTAACTTTCAAATACTCCCCCATAATCCACCTCCCAGAAAACACTCCTTCCTCTGACCTCAAGGATTACAGACATTTCAAAATTTTGCCTGCTCACTAAAACATTTGAAAAACACTTGTACAAACAGCTATTTAAACACAAATCACTATGGCCTAGTTTGTCATGAAAGGCATGACTTCCATAATGCATTCAGCACCATCATATCTCTTATCACTGTTCTAACTTCATTTACAGTAATACGAATAAAGATCTTATTGCTAGTCTCTCTGTAGATATGGCAACGGCTTTTGAAACTGTAAACCATAAACTACTACTCAAACTATGAAAGTTAAACTTAGGGGGCAACACCATTCAATGGTACCAAAGCTACTTTAAGGCTGGAACTTCTCAAATTTACAGTAAAAACACTTTTCTCCGAGAATGGAATTCTTAACATACTGTTTGCCAAGTATTGGGCCCCCTACTTTTCTGACTCTTTGTTAATGATCTCCCCTTTAAACTGTGAAACATGCTGAATACAGCCTTTTCCTTGAATACACATTTTGACATCATCAACTCCTCCCATTTTCTAAACTGGGTTGGGGTGTTGTGTAAGCTGTCACCATCTCTAGGTTCAGTGCCACTTTCCTACCTTCTGTGACAGTTGTGCCTGATTGTTACAGGAATTCTCTCACACAACTGATCCATCTCTTTTTCTGGATATCCTCATTTCCTCTTGCCTTCTTTCTGTTTCAGATCTTCTTCACCTGGTTGTCTTATGCTTTCTTGGATATGTACCTGAACCACCACAGTGAACTGTTCTCTTTGACCTCTGCAACTGGAGCTGGTTCTACTTGTGCTTCTGCTCTGATGTTATCATTTCTTCTTATGTCCCACAGTGTGCATCCTAACACCCATATCAGTCGCTCCATCTCCATTACCTCTAGCTTGATCAACTGCTCTGCCTTCACTACCTAGGTCTCTGTACCACACAGTTGTACTGGTATCAACACTGTTTTATACACATTGCTTTTCAGCATCTTCTGTCATACACAACCACTGACAAGATGCGTCAGTTGGCTCCAGCCCCTCTGATTCTAGCTTTGACCTCCTCATTCAGAGTTCCCTTCTCCTCAACTACCATTCCCAAATACTTGGCGCTGTTTACCTGCTCACTATTTTCACTTCTTTCTTAATTTAAAGCTTCTTCTGAGTTCCCCTTTTTGCTGCCATTTCAGCTGTCTTGCCTGTACTCAAATCCATTGTGCCTTCAATTTTGCATTCCATTCCCGTATAATTTGCTGAAGCTCTTATTCAGAGTCTACCTGTAAAGCCACATCATCTGCACACAGCAGCTTTGTTAATCTGCAACAACGATACCCAAAAAACTGCAACAACCAGATCCAAACCAGATTCTGGAATGAAAAGATGAAAACGCACAAACAGTAAAATTAGAATATTTATTCTGTCTGTAATAACAGATTCTAGCGCCTCAGTGTTACCACCTTCATGGAATATCAATTAATTTTTAAATCACACTTATACATCCATAAATATCCTTAACACCAATCAATTAAACAATTAAATTAAATACATTTTAATATTTAAAGTAAACACTTCCAATTTAACTCATTATTTAGTCCCTTAGGGACCATTGTATTATACTTTAAAATATAAATACATTCTTTATATAATCATTTTTGTTTCAATACATCCTCATTCGTCCACATACATAAGTAGGAAATATAAGTGCGATTTAGAAATTAATTGATATTCCATGAAGGTGGTAACACCGAGGCGCTAGAATCTGTTATTACAGAAAGAATAAATATTCTAATTTTACTATTTGTGCGTTTTCATCTGTTCGTTCCAGAATCTGGTTTGGATCTGGTTGTTGCAGTTTTTTGGGTATCGTTGCAGTTTTTTATGGCTTCTGATCCTAACCTGGATGTTCCCCGTGTCTTCAGGGAGGAATCCAATTTTCTGGGAGGAGCAAGTGGTGGAATGGGTTCCGTTTGGGGAACTCAAATTACTATGGAACATTTTTTGAGCGGTTCACAGACTTTTCCAGCTCAGGTTAATGAAAACCGTGTGATTAATTCAGGTACAGGACAGCTTTTGAGTGCTTTTGAAAATGAGAGAGCTAAAAAAAATATCTAATCCTTTCGTAATGATAGGTCAAACTCTGAATCTGTTTCCAGCAGATAAAAGAAATTTGCGTGACAAGTTTGAGAAATTGTTTGAAAAAGAAACACGAGTGCACTTCAATATATTGGGATTACAGAGATATACTGAATTGAACATTACACCTAGGGGTCTCTGTTTTATAAAAAATCCCAGTACCCAGTTTAATATGAATTGTTCCATGGACAAAAAATTTAAGGAACGTTGGTTGGTGGCATCCCATAAATGTGTTACAGAGTGGCTACACATTTTGATCAAAAGGGATCAAGTAAAACAGAAAAAATTAAAACAAGAACTGTCTATGCTGTCCAATAACATATCCGGTTTTCTATATACTCAAAATATTGATAGTTTCATGAGTAAAATTAACTTGAAATTATCCACTCTAGAAGAAGAACTAATAGAGCAAAAAAAGACTAAATTACAATGAGATATCAAGGACTATGAAAGTGGGCGGGCATTCGTTGCACCATCCAATGAGAAATGGAAGAACCACTGGCGAGACAACAGAGGTTTCAGAAGAAGAGCTTCAGTGTTTGTTTCTTCAGAAGGAACCAATATTTCCGGTAGTGAAGGGAGTGTAGAAGAAGAATTCCCTCACCTACCGCCAGCACAACAACCTGAAAGCTTTCATCAGCATTTTCAAAGTAATGGAGAACAAAACCAATGAAAGGACAAAAAAGAGGAAGGAATAACTATACGACCCAACACAGAAGGGGTTTCAGAAACGGACAACACAACGGACATTATGATGGACAATACAACAGTAAGAAATTTAAACAATAATGTTGTTAGTGTTAACAAAACTAATAATTTAATTGTTAATTTATCTAATTATGATTTAAATTATGAACAACATGAAGTTTTAAATCTGGGTTTTAAATTTATTCCAACTGTTATTCCCAGGGCGCATGTAGTTAAACAGGAAATATTCAAATGTGTACATAAGTTGCATCTTAGATACTTTTTTCTGAGAATACACATAGGAATGTTATAGATACAGTTCAAGAAGAGTCAGATGAAAGTTTTCATTCGTGTTGTGAAGAAATGTTCGAGTATATAAATGTAAATGCTTATTGTAATATTGATACTTCTGATGTTCCAGTGAAAACTATATTTATTCCACCATTTGAAAATGAACAAATAGCACATCAATGGTTAATTTTGAAGGGGAAAATATATGTAAGGAAGTCACAAAAAACAAGTCAAGTATTAAGTATAATTTAACACTCAAAGAATGGCATTCTTTGAAGGAGTTACAAATGAATACTAATTTAATAATAAAGCCAGCGGACAAGGGCAATACGATTGTTATAATGAATGTAGTCCAATATTTTAGTATGTGTATGGAACACCTTGACAATAGGGATGTGTATGAAATAAGTGATATAAAAAATATGAATCATCTTAAGTATATGACAAATTGATAAATAAGGGCACCAGATTAGGGTATTTTACACAGAAAGATGTAAAAGATAAATTATCTGACAAACAGTGTGAAATGGCTATTTTTTTTGTTTACCAAAAATAAATAAGGACATGTATAACCCTCCTGGTAGGCCCATCATTTCGGCTTGTAAATATTTTTTGCACAATTTGGGTTTGATTTTACATAAGCTGTTATTACCTTATGCACAAAAGGCCTCAGCATATATTCAAGATAGTTTTGATTTCTTAGAAAAGATTTCTTCAGTAAAATGGAATGTGAATAATTACTGGTTAGTAATTGATGTTAAAAGTTTGTATACTTCAATTAAACATCTAGATGGTTTAAAAGCTATTGTTCATGTTTTAGGGGACAATCCTTTGTCCCATTGTTACTGAATTAGTGGAATTTTGTTTAAAGAATAATTATTTTTGTTTTAATAAACAGTTATATAGGCAAAAGCAAGGTACTGCCATGAGAGCACCATTTGCTCCCATGTATGCTAATATTTTTATGTCATTTTTTGAAGATACTTTTTCATATCAACAACAGTTTGTGAAGAGGTATGTAACATCTTATTACAGGTTTATCGATGATTTAATTTTTATTTGTGAAGGTGGTTCTAATGAAATACAAGATTTTATATCCCATTTACATGAAAATCCATATGAATTAATTTTTGATGGATTACAACAAGGTAGTAAAGTACTATATTTAGATATGATCTTGGGAGGGTAAAGCAACTGCAGAAGTGGTTAGTAGAATACATAAGAAATTTATAGATGGTGGACAGTATTTACATGCTTCGAGCTGCCATGCACCCCGTGTGATAAAAGCTCTCCCATATGGAGAATTTGTGAGGTTGTCCAGGATTTGTTCAGATAAGAATGTTCTACAACAAGAAATAAGAACAACAACTAATATGTTTTTACAAAGGGGATATGACTCAGTGGATGTAAGCATGGCAGTGAAAAAAGTTTTAGGTGTTGAAAGTGAAATAAGCAAGGAACGAAAAGGTTATACAGAGGAACGTGTTTATAGTGTTCAAAATGGTAATAAAATCGAGCCTGTTTGCTTCTACATAGAATATTAAAAGTGATGAAATAGGTTAATCAAACATTGTTGGAAGTATTTAGTACAAGATAAAGGTCTACCATCTTGCCAAATCAACCCTTTTTCTCGTTTACTAAGGGAAAAAAATTTAAAAATATGTTGGTTCATGGAGATTTTAGTATACCAGCATTTAACCCTGCTAGACCATTAAGTAATATGGGCACATTGAAATGTGGGAGGTGTAGAATTTCCACACATACAGTGGAGAAGGTTGAATATATTAACAATATTAAATCTGATGCTAAAGGTACATACACGTGCGAAAGTAAAGGTGTCATATATGTATTGTTTTGCCCTTGCAAGTTATTTTATATAGGCGAAACGTACGTTTCGTACTAGGTTTATGGAACACTTGAGAGATGTTAGACATCAGAGAGAAGATAAAACAATTTCCTTACATTTTAAAACTCATCATAAAGGAAATGCTAATTTTTTTGAAAGGTACTATTTTAGAACAGGTTGATTGTATGTGGGAGAATGAGGATGTAATGAAACAAATTATTATATAAAGAATGTATTTATATTTTAAAATATAATACAATGGTCCCTAAGGGACTAAATAATGAGTTAAATTGGAAGTGTTCACTTTAAATATTAAATATATTTAATTATTTGTTTAATTGATTGGTGTTAAGGATTTTTATGGATATATAAGTGTGATTTAAAAGTTAATTGATATTCCATGAAGGTGGTAACACCGAGGTGCTAGAATCTGTTATTACAGAAAGAATAAATATTCTAATTTTACTATTTGTGCATTTTCATCTGTTCGTTCCAGAATCTGGTTTGTATCTGGTTGTTGCAGCTTTGTTGATCTGTCTACTCTGACCTCTTTGCTAGTGTAGTCCGTCACCAGTATAAACAGCAGAGGGCTCAATGCTGCACCCTCATGCATACCCACATCTACTAGGAACCCCTCTGTGAATCCAAACAGTGTTTGTACTTGTCTCACAGGGTCCTTGTACATAGCCTACACCAATTCTACCAATGTTTCTGGGACTTTGAACCACTGCAGGACTGTCCAAATCAGCTTTCTTGGGACTCTGTCATATGTTTTCTTCAAGTATAGGAATGCCCAGTTGGAATCTTTCCTCACATCTTTTGACCTTCAACTAATACTACAAACAATCTTTGTGGAACTCCAAGTGGTACTTTGCTAACAAGTGATAATCAACCCCAAGAAAAACAATGAGACGGTCTTTTTCAGTATTCAGTAATTTGCGGCTCTCTCTCCTCTTAAAAGACACTCAGAACAACATCACTAAACAGAAATACCTCTAAACTGCACTTGATTCTTCCATTTACCTTTAAGTACATACAGACAAAATTTCTAATAAAGTTATTTTCCAATTAAAACTGTATTACTGGATTACACACATTTTACCTTCTGCCAAAACAGCTATAGCTAGAAACGTTCTACTTTCCAAACTTGAATATGGACTACCTTTATTTGCACTGCATTTATCTTACAATACTCAACTGCAAGTAGTGGTAAACAAAATATGCACATTTATAGTACTGGTAGATCCTCCTATACACCATCGCAGTTTAATTCAGGATACCAACTGGCTGTCAATACCTAAATGAGCTAACCTACATTTAGGTACACTTGTTGTAAAACTTTAAGTTATCCCCACCACCACCTGCCAAATAAAACAGCCATATTAAAGCGACAATTCCAAAAGCAATTAAAATGACAATCACCCTCTGGCATGCCCATACTTCAAAACAGCTGTGACAGAAGACAATCTTCGCCAAGATGGGTCCATCCATTGGGAACTACCTACCTTATGAAGTTTTCAAGCTGTCCGTGTAGAATATAGAGACTTTACTAATTTGCTTGAACTGTGATGTATTTTATTGTTAATCTGTACATAAATATATTTATCTTTCAGTAAAAAAATACTATATCATTTTCCTTAAACGTACTTGTTTGCTTTAGATATTAAGATTAATACTTGTTACATCTATTACACAAAAGGTGGGAATAACATTTTAACATAATGACACTTTGCATATTATCTTTAAATGTAAATGGTCTCACAGTCTCACAGATATATACTAAAAAGAAAGAGTAGTGAACTATATTACAAATGTACAGTGTAAATAGCTATGCTACAGGAGACACATTTAGAAAGAACTGAACATGTGAATTTGATAAAGAAAGATTTTCAAGATGGTTATTCAGCAGAATACCTGGGACAAAGGAAAATAGAAGTACTTGTATTAACTGCAAGAAGAGCTCCAATAGTGATAGACGAGGATATAAAAAAAAGATGATAGATTTGTAGTACTAAGGGGCTAATGGCAAGGGCAGAGGATTATACTGGCATGTATTTATATTTCACCTAAAACTGCTATAATGGAGCTTAGGGAAATTCTGGGAGAAATAATCAGGTTTCAGCAGGAATATTACTTATAGGTATATCTGGTGGGGCCAGAAGGGAAATATAACAAAGGAAGGTAGATCTTTGAAGACATTTATGAAAATATTTGGCAGGGAAGATGTGAATTCAGTAGTAGGAGTTCAGAGTGAATTTATGAATTATTCCCCAAAATACAAAAAAAAAAAAAAAAAAAAAAAAAATGGGCTAGGCTAGACAGAACTTATATTTTCACAGGAAAATGCACATTTAATGAAAGTTTTGATACACATGCAATAACTATTTCAATCATGCACTAATAATAACTAAAAAAATGCAGGGAAAATAAATAAAAATGAGACATTAGCACTTTCCCACCTATCTTTGAAAAGAGAGGAATTTAAGAAAGGGTAGTGGAAATATAGGAGTTACTACAGAAGATAGAAATTTCTTCTGTAAATATAGCTATGTAGTAGGATAAAATTAAAGTAGAATTTAATGAAAGAGTGGAAATAAGAGAGAGAAATTGTTAAGAAGTAATTATTTAGAGGGACTGACAAAGGTTAAAGTATTGCAGAATAGGATGAATCTCACAAAACAAGAAGAGGAGCAACTGCAGAATGGTAAACAGAAAATAAGGGATTAACTCGATAATATGCAGGAGTTTAGAAAGACTGCTGTTATGCAACTGTTTTTTTGAGAACTCCAAAACATAAAAACTTCTAGCACAATGACTCAGCCAACAGTAAGTAGAAAGGGTTGTTGCCAATTTTAGGGAGCCTATAACAAGGAAGAGAACAAGAGACCCTATAGAGGTACTAGAAATATTTCAGATTTTTTTGAAAGTCTGTATAAAGCAAATAAATATGGAAATCAAGTAAACGTACAAATGAAAATGTTTATGGAAGAATTAAATAAAAAAGGTTAGAGGTAGATGAGACTCAATTACTAATAGGACAGAAGGACATGAGATAAAAAAGTTCATGCATAACCAAGCCACAGGAAAGTCCCCAGGAATAGATGGTATTCCTGTAGAAGACTGGAAGCTAGAAGGGAAAAACTGAAAGATCTAGAAGGCTTTGTTTAACAGTATTTTAACAGGAAGAGAAGCACCAACATCCTGGAAGAGAACAGTGGTGACTGTAACACCTAAAGAGGGTAAAGACCCATCAGATCCAGATTCATACAGGCCCATTTCAATCCTAAACCATGAGTATAAAGTGTTTATGTCAGCAATGGCAAAGCGGATGCAAAAACTGATAAAGATCAATGTAGTTTTGTGGAGGGGAGGCAAATGTTTGACATTAACAGAACACCGATGATCCAGAGGGAAGCAGAATGTAAGAAAATACCACTGTTATTGGTGAGTTTTGATGCAGAGAAAGCATTTGACAGAATAAGCTAGGAGTTTAAGAGCAGGGCAATGGAAGCATCTGCATTCCCTGACAAAATTATAAGGGTGATTAGGAGGATATACAAGGGATCGGAAATGAAAATTAAAGTAGGTGGGGGCCTCTCCGGTAATTTCTGTATGAGCAGAAAAAACAGACAGGGGTATCCTCTTCAGCCTTTGTTATTTGCACTATATATAGAACACTGACAAAGAAAATAAGGAACTCAGAAATTCAACGGTATAGTTCATATGGCAGTCAAGAAAAGATGGCTCCATTTGCAGAGGATATTATTTTATACCTGATAAAACCAGAAAAGGACATTTCAGTGTTGTGGAACATTATGAGACAGTTTCAGATCTTTTCAGGATGCAAAATTAATGTAAAACAAAGGCAATAGCTGTACATTATGTACCTACATGTGAATTGGTTCAGCAATATCCATTTTAATGGGGACATGATAAAATGAAGTATTTAGGAGTATGGATTAAAAAGGATTCTGGTTTGGCAGCTAAGGATATGTGGGAAGAGACTAAACAAAAGATAATACAAAAACTGAGAAACTGGAAGCTCTATTTTACAGATATGGATAGCAAGATTAAAGCAATTAAAATGTTTTTAGTTTTTTAGTTTTAAATACAGGTCAGGCATGTTTTTATTAACCAGAGGAGAAGTTGCGGATAGCAATTAACAAAGAGCTGAAGGATTTTATCATGGAGGGGAAGACAACAAGAGTCAAAGCGGTTTGGGATTACCTGAATTGAAGGGGTATTTCAGAGCTACACAGCACAATCAGAAACCTATAATTCAAAGTGGAAAGGGATGATGAAGGTACAGGGGGGAGTGCAAGAAACACGGACAGACTGGTATTTTGGATGTAGATCCTTAAGCAAAATAACAATAACCACAGAGAATATTATATTCATAAAGTATTCCAAGAATTAAGCCAACATTGGAATGGAGAAAGGGGAAACTGCTGAAAGGGATGACTGCAAATTAGGAATACAGACAATAGGCAAGAGGGTGGTGGAATTTATTGGAGAAAACTGGCAAAAGAACCAAGGTATTGGGAGCAAATATTTACAGATGGAAAGGTAATAGAATGGGAAGAGGCCAAGAATTTATTTGGACTGCAGGCTAGAGATTGCCCTCCCTTTCAAGGATTGATATTGGTGTATAGGTAAAGAGAAAAAATAGGGGGATCCTAAGTGAAAGACCAGTACTGGTAGAGTTTTTAGTAGATTCTAGAACAGAAGCTGCTGTTAAAAAAGGAATTAGTAGAGGATATAAAATATTGCATGATAACTACACGAATCAATCATGGTGTTAGAAAGGATTGGGAAGAGAAATTGGATAAATTGGATAAGCAATTTACAAAGAAACAATACATGTGTGTGTCTCCCAAATATGCAACAAAGTGTAGAAGATTTAGGGTCTTTGCTTGGAAGTGTTTAAATAGGTATTTTTATACCCAAAGTAGAGTCCAAAGAATTTTTCCTCAGGTAGATAGCAGATGTTGGAGGTGTGATGGGATAGAATGAGTAATTGTGAACTTTTTTTCTGGGAGTGTAATGAGTTGGCACACTTTAAAAATTCCCTGCAGATGACTCTATCAGAAGCACTAGATATGGATGGCGCAGCTGTGTAGCATTGCGTTATCACCGAACAGCAAGAGGTTCTCTAGTTAGATTCTCGGCTGGGGTGCCTTCTGTGCAGAGTCTGCATGTCCACCCTGCATTCATGTGGGTTTTCCCTGGGTGATCCAGTTTCCTCACACATTACAAAGACATACATCTGGAGTGTTTCTCCTTGGGCCTCCCCTGAAAATTGGCTTTGTTCCAAGTCGGACTTTCCTGGTAAACAAATGTTAAATAAATAAATAGATGGATAAAATTGGATGAGCAAATTGGTGTAACTAGGGAAATGATTTTTCTGAGCTATGATACAGAGTCGGAATTGCGTAGACATAGTAAGGCCTTACTGAGTCTAACTATGGTGGCCGCCAAAAAAGCAATTACTCGAAAATGGAAATCAAAGTCTAAATCAACTGTAATAGAAGTAGTGAATATAGTAACAGAGAGAAAACAACTGGAAATGGGATATTTAGAAAATGGTATGAGCAAATTACATAGAAAAATAGGAATTGTGGGAACAATACCTGCAGAGGAGGAGCGAGCTTTAAAAGTAGGCAGGTTTTGAATGAGCTATATATAATTGATTGACAGTAACTGGAAAGATTATACGTGATATATAATGTTTGCAACTAAAATTGTGTCAATATGATTTGCTTTCATTGATATAAATTTATGATTATTAAATTATCAGGTATGAGATAAGAAAATATGTTTCTTGTTAAAAAAAAATGAACACTTGTTACAAGGTCTTAAAGCTCAACTCTGTATACCTTTAACTCAATAGTTATGTGTTGTTTAGCTTAATAAATCTTGTATTCAATGATCATGTTTTGCACATGAGTCCAGGTCATGGCTGAAAAGGATCAACCACACACTGAGCCCAGGTCATGGCTGAAAAGGGTCAACCAGCCTATTTACCACATGAGCAAATAGTAATAAACAAATCAGATTTTACTAAATGAAACTTTTTAGTCCTTACTATCATGATCAATTCTCAAAGTGTACACCTATTCAAGGACTTCCAAGGTGGCTGCAAACTGATCTACACCTCTTCCAGTGTGAAAACAGAAGATGAGAGGCAACAACCAGTGAATTTGTAAGCTTGAGTAAAATTCATTTACTGGCTAGTAAGTACACTACCTAGATGTCTGCAAAAAAGAATCTAAGACAGCTTCAAAGAAAACAAACTAGAAAAGGTGGACAGAAAACACCGACTGGGAAGAATCCTGCAGCTGTTCAGCAAAAAAACAGTTACTGCTCCAGTGCTGGTGCAAGACATGGCTGCCAGCAATCTAGAGGAAATAAGTCAAATATGCTAAGGGCTGATTTAAAAAAAAATGAAACACTGAAGGAGTATATTAACTCAAATAACAAAAGGCTGGAAAAAATGGAAGAAGCTTTAAACAGATTTAGATGAGCTGATAAAACTGCAAGAAATCAGAGGCTGAAATACAGAACAGGTGTGCCGAGCATGACTGCTCAAGAAGAGATGTTTCAAAAAATAGTAGAATTAGAGGACAGAGCACATAGGAAAAACCTGAGTTTTTCTGCTGCACCAGTGAAACTAACAGGAGCAGACTGTATTAATTCTATGAATGGACAAATAAGCAACTAGACTGGCATTTCACAGCAGGAACTATTATTTGAAAGGGTGCACCATGTATATGCTCCAAGTCTGGCCATGAGAAAAAAGCCAAGACCTTTATCAGTAAAGATGCAAACAAACGCAAAAAGAGAGTTATGCACCGTCTTATGACTGAATAATTTATATATTTACTAGCATTGTATTCTGATCTGTGCTGAAACCTTTTTTTCCCACTCTACTGCTGTAGTGTTCTTAAAGTTGGTAAAACTGGTGTAACAGCTTTTGTGTTATCTGATTGTCTCAAGGCTTGCTGGTATAAAAATATTCCCCTTTTGTAAATCCTTGCATATCATTGCTAGTACCTCCTTGTGTTCTGACTGAAAGTGCTTCTCAAACAATCTGGAAATGTAGAACTGATAAGTATATTTTGGCACTTTGTAGAGTTCTGTAATGTCTTATTTTTGTTTGACTGAATTATTTATATATTTGCTGGCATTGTATTCTGATCTGTCTTGAAACCTTTTTTCTCCCACTCTACTGCTGTTGTGTTTTTAAAGTTGCTGGCTCTTGAAGTTCCCTGCACCTTCTGTAAATTCGATCTGGGACACTCCTCCCAGTCCCATCTCTTTAGCTCATTCTACCTAATACAGAGATCATTTGTGAAGGCCAAACCCCTTAGTCCCTTAACCTCGAGTTATCTTCTGTTCCTGCTCTCTCCCTTTTTACTTTATATTAAAAAAAAACTTTATTCAGCTGCTTATATTTTTCTAATTTGTGTTACTACTCTGTTACTTCAACTTGCTTTGCTTCTTCCTGCTACTTGCTGCCTTGTTCTCTAAAGTGTTCAGCTGCATCTTTTCTGTTGCATTTATTACTGTGTGTTTATAGCCTGTCTAAACTGTTGAGTTATTCTAAGCTCTTAGTTTTGGTTTAAGCACTTGGGCTTTAAGCCCTCCCCTTAGCTCTCCCTGGCCTTTCTCCCTCAGATTCTGACAAATATGGATGGACAATTTCCTACAGTTTCTCCTGCCAGTCTGGTTGATATGGGCATCCTTAGACAGTGTAGCAACTGCCTCATGTACACGGACAACGATCTACTACTACCACCTAGGAACACAATTTGTGAGAGATGCAATTACATTAGGAACCTAGAGTCCAAGCTCTCTCCCCCCTCAAGCCAGTATTATCTGGCACCGAAAAGGTTGTCAACACAATCACTACACCTCAAACACCACCCACACCTATACATGCGGAGATCCTCCACATAAACATACCCAAACAAAGGAGACCTCAGAGGCAAGAACACACGCGATCTCCACAGCCCTCCACACCACATACCATGCATAGTCCACACACCTGTGCCTCACAACCACTAAGGCCTCACCATAAACCCAGCATATTAGTCATAGGAGACACCACTGTGAGACACACAGATGTGCCTCTCACCAGGCTGGATAAGGAGAAAGTCATGGTTAGTTGTTTGTCAGGTGCCAGAATCCATCATATCACACACGCACTCAAGTCTCTCAACAACAGGTACTGTTATGATTCTGTCATAGTCCAGGTTGGTGTGAATGACTTGAGACGTACCTCTCTAGACTATATGAAGAGAGACATGATTGACCTCACTGATTATGTGTCCCAAGCAGGTATGTCCCTAGCCTTAAGCAGCATTCTGCCATCACCCAGAACGATGCCTCAATACAAACGGAAAATGACCGACTAACAATTGGCTTAGTTTCTGGTGTCATTCCAGGGGGATCCAGTACCTGACAGCCTGGGAAGATATGATCGACAGACCACAATGCTTTGCCAGAGATGGTCTGCATTTGTCTCACCTGGGCTTCAGGCTTCTGGCAAAGGCTCTTGCCTCCCCTGTAGTGCCTTTTTCAGGAAAAGTGATGAGGTTAAAACTACCAACATAAAAATGTCAACAAAAACACAAATTAAAGGTCATGCTACTAAATGCTAGGAGTCTAAACATAAAACTGCACTCACTGCAAGCATTCTTAACCCTGGAAAATGTTTACATCTGTGCAGTCACAGAAACCTGGTTCAAAGCTACAGAGAGCACCCCAGCCTTACCTGGTTACTCATCCTATCATACATTCAGACCCCAAACTATAGGTAGTAAAACCAAAGGAGGTGGAGTTTCAATTTACATTAAAAAGATACACACCTCCAGGCTGGTCAAACAGTATAATGCACAGGAGACACTCCAGGTGCAGTTAACCATTGCAAAGACCCCTATTCAAATCATAGCTAGCTACTGGCCCCAAATCTGACTCAAGATGCCCAATCCTCCTATTGGACCTGTTTGAATCTATCAAGATTCAACCCTTTACCTTGATCTTGGGTGACTTTACCTTCCTAAACATAGACTGGAAGAAATACTCATGCCAGAACACAAATGTCCAGAGATTCCTTGATTTTGTCAATGCAAATGCCTTGGAACAGCTAGTCAATACCCACACAAGGGGTGATAATATCTTGGATTTGGTATTAAGCAACCTGAGTAACCACTGCAGCATTTCTATAGTATTATCGTCCCTGGCAAGATCCGACCACAAAGTGGTCACCTTCGAAGTCACCATCTCCCCCAACCCCCTCTAGCTAGGATCAGACATAAACACTTCTTCAAAGCTGATTACAGCCTCCTGAGGGGTGGTATAAACAGCTTCACAGCCCCCTCCACCTCTGTAGGAACTGGCATCAATATCCAAAACTACACCAAAGCACAATATGAACATTTATACAGATGCATGGAATCAGGAATATGCAAAAGGACTAAATCATCCTCCGCAAGGGAAAGTAAACCTGTCTGGTGGACATCTGCAATAAATAAACTCTAGAAGAAACGGAAAAAAAATTGATGTCCAAGACCAAGAAGGAGCAGTTGCCCAAATGGAAGCAATGTCTCCTTAGCCTGAACAAGCAAATAAGAGCACTAGTGAAATCCTCCAAAGCAAACATAGAGTCCAAATTGGCCACATCTACTAGAGACAATCATAAGCCTTTCTTCACATATGTCCACAACCTCAAAGAAAGCACCCAGATCTGTTTAAAACTGGTGGTCAAGGACACCACATATACAAATGCCATAGATATAGCAAATTTGCTGGCTGACAGACTCAGTGAAAACTTTACTCCTCTGTCCCCTCCATCAGTAAATCAGGACATTCCCAGTACCTGCCCCCTTCCCCTTATATCTACGGAACAGGTCATCACTGCCTTCTCAAAGGCAAAAAATACGGCCTCCATGGGACCCAATAACATCCCAGGCTGCATCCTACATGAACTAAGGCAGGAACTTACAGCACCACTAGGCACCCTATTCAACTAAAGCCTGAGTACTGGCTTTGTCCCAGCTTAGTGGAGGACAGCCACTGTCATCCCTTTACACAAAAGTGGAGCATCCACCAATCCAGGAAATTATAGACCCATCAGCCTAAGTAGCCTGATCTGCAAGGCCATGGAATGGAATGGACCTCATTAACAAGGACTTTGACAACTTCCAAACTTGATCCCACACAGTTTGGCTTCGTCAAGGGGAGGTCATGTCTGCTAAATCTGGTCAACTTCTTTGAGACGGTCACCAAAGCCATGGATGAGGGGAAGATGGTGCACACCACCTACCTTGACCTGGCCAAAGCTTTTGACACTATTCCCCACTCGGGCATAACACACTCTCTCAACTAGGCATCAATCCATATGTTAGTAGATGGGTAGCAAACTGGCTCATTGACACAGCCCATGAAGTCAAAATTGGGGAAGTCACTTCAAGCAGTAGACCTGTAACAAGCGGCGTACCCCAGGGTTCGGTCTTGGGGCCTCTGTTATTTGGGATGACTGCAAGCTGAGTGCTGTCATCAATTCCCCTAGTGATGTGGACATCTTCCAAGAGGGTCTCACTCAGACAAATGACTGGTGCCAGAAACATGGCCTCAAGCTGAATACCAAAAAATGCATCATCATCCCCTTTGGGGAGAGTGAAATCCCCACAAATTATCACATTAATAACAACGTCCTAAGCACTCAGTCATGAGGGATTTGGGTACCCAGGTTGATAGAAACCTCACTTTTGACCATGTTTCTTCCATTGTACGGAAAGCCTTCTACATGGCCCACCTCATAAGTAAGGGTATCTCATCCAGGGACAAGAAGGTCATAACATCCCTGTATTCTTCCCTTATAAGGCCCATTATTAAATACAACGCTCCTATTGGCATGTATCTCGCAAAGCACATGCAGCAGCTGGAGATACCACAGAGATTCCTCACCAGGAGAATCCAGGGCCTCAAACATCTACCATACACAGATATACTAAAAGCCCTATCCCTCTATTCGATTTCATATAGACTCCTCAGAGGTGACCTCTGTCTGACATACAAGGCGTTCACGGACCCCACCTTGATGAGTCCGCTGCATATCCGCAAGTCAAGCTCCACTCGAGTAATCAGGATGGGTGGCCTCAACCTGGTCTGTGACATCAACAAGACTTGTTGGCGGGACAGATTTGTGTCCCAAAGACTCACTATCTATGGAATATACTCCCTCTCCACATCAAGCAGAGTACCTCTTTACCCCTTTTTAAGAACAATCTGGATAACTGGATGGGAAACAGAAAATATGCCCCTGGGATTCCACCCATGTCCCTGCTGGACAGGGGCATTGGGTGCTGATTTGTCTAAACATGGGCTAAACTCTTGGCTAGGCTTACAAGGGCCTCAGGGCCAATAGCCTAGTAACATCCTATGATTCTATGACCCTGTAAGAGTTGATCCTGACAAAACTGTAGCAAAATGGCAAAGTATTAAAAAAGTTGGAGATAATAGAACATTTGTGGAAAATGACTATTCACTATACACAAATTTATTCCAGTCATCAGTGAATGTTGAGAGGCAGGTGTGAGATTCAAGCTGCTGTATCCAGCTATCTTCAGAATATTTTTTTCGTGGAGGATCAAAGTTATTTTTATGCAGAACAGGCTAAGGAGGAAATTCAAAAGTTTGTCCAACAAAAAATGAGCAATCAATCAGAAGAGGACTATTCTTCCCAATCTTCTGATAATAAAAGTACACGGAGAAACTTTGAAGTGAAATCTTTTCCACTGTTCCAAAGTAAAATCCTTGAGAGACAGAAAAACACAGGAGTTGACCACAAGTTCGGGAGTACTGTGGAACTAATCCAGAATCTGGAGATGGGAATGAACAGAAGAGCAGCAACAGGGAAATTATTGAATAAATGTGAGACTGCAAAGCATCCACCACATTTGTGAAATATGGCTGTATAAGAAAGAGGAAAAAGAGTGGAATATTGTGGATTTGTTAAACTTGCAAGCATTTGCCTTACTTCATGTCATTAATGTCTGGATGTACTCTGACGGGAGGGAAGGGGAAGAGAAAGGAAAAGGGTAACTAAGTAAAACATTTTTGATGAAACTTCACAATATAAACTGCATATTTTACAGTAAAGTATTTTTAGTTGTTTATGTAGTATTTTTAGTTGTTTATGTGAATGTTAAAGTTAACAGATGCTTTTCTTTTTCTTTCTTTTTTTGGTATTAATAAACGTAGGCATTACAGTGCAAAAAGAGAAGAAAAGCTAAACACAAGCATGTTTAAGTTAGCAGGTTGTAATCCTGGGTTTTTGATGTGGGGTGGGGTAAAAGTACACAGGTGTGTGTGTGTGTGTGTGTGTGTGTGTGTGCGTGTGTGTGTTTAGAGCCAAGATGTTTTCTGTTACTTCTGCATATATGAAAGTCTGGATTAAGATCCTTGGATTAATCTAATAACAAATGTTAGGTGGAAACAAGTAAATATGGGATCACTAAACAAAATGAAACATTTTCTTTTAGCAATAAATGTTTCAGCTAGTATATCAGTCTGCAACAGAGGTTTACCTTTTCTTTTTTTTTACTTGCATTTTCATGTAGGTAAACTGATAATATGGCAATTAAAGATAGAACACTGGTTTCTTCAAGGCTAAACGTACATTACTTCTGAAAGTATGCAAGTAGTTTTCGCATCTGGGGATATGGAATAAAAGTAAGAAGAAGCACAGGCAGTAGTGCGCATCTAATCAAGGGTAACCTCAATTTCAAGTTAATTAGGCCTGTCATATACATTTTCCTAAGTCCTGGCAAGGCAGTACACATTTGCTTTTTACTGATCTATAACCTTTTGCATGTCAGGGTGAGGGAACCTTTCACTATATGTCCGAAGCTCAGAGGGATTTTAGCAGCAATGGATAAATTAATGTCAGTGGCCTGGCATGTATTAAGCTTCCTAGCTGCAAGATTTGGGGTGTAATAAATGCATAAAAGTGTTGTAGTTGAAGCCTATTTTGACTAGGGCTTCCACTGCTAGCTTACTGTTGATGGCTTTGAAATGGAAGGAAGGAACCTCCGGGTTAAGTATGCAGTTCATCTGCAGGAGTAACAGTTACATTCTTAAACAGCAATATTACAGGCACAGGTGGACAGGAGATAACATTTTAATATATTGTTGCATATTCATACCTAAACTGCTTGATTCAGCATTTCTACTGCATATTTTAATGGCATTTACAGTTTTAATGGTTTGTCACAATTGTTTAGTTTATCCTATCAAACGAGTCTGTAAATTTCTGTAATGGATATCCTTTGATGCATTAGTGTTTATTCTAGCTTCTCGCTCGAAGGCTAAGAATACATCTTTTTCATTTGTACTTAAGGTCTTTTTTCCACTAAGCACACTCCCGGTCTCATTGGTTTAACAATTTTTGAGTTCAGTAGTCACCCACTGGATTTTGTTTTTCAGGACAATTCTTTTCCTAAGTGGAAAACGCTTACCTTATATGGGAAGTTTCAGATATGAATCTGGATAGTAACATCTGCCTGGTGTTTTTACTGACCAGGAAGAATGTGGTCACCAATAGTATTTGGAAGGAAACCATTTTCAGACGGCTGGATAGGTTTACTATCAATACATTTAACAGTGCATTCACATGAGGCTCCATTATGCAGGGTACTGTTTTGTACCATTTGATCTAGACTGTTATTACAAAGTAAATTGATTTCTGCTGAAACCTTTTCAGTCTAGATTTAAGCCATTTAGAAAAATCAGTTTATTTAGCACAGAATGTGCTACAATGTGCTTTCTACAGTTTTTTTGTAACAGCCAGATTGAAGAGGAGGGGTATATGCCCTGTGACAAGTTTTATTTTTGTATGGACTCCTATGTTAATTTGATTAATTAACAAACTGGCTAATTTAGAGCAACATTAGAAGTATCAGGTAAAATTACTTCTGGCTGGCAAAATAAAGGCTAGCAGAGTTGGCAGGAAAAAGACCATGGGTATATTTACAGTTCCCATTCCAAAGATCCAAATTTTACTTAAGTGCAGGGATAAATTCTGCTTCACGTGGACAGGAAGCCTGTTCCAGAGAAGGGGGAGTCTCCAAGACACATACCTCTCCCTCCAGAATGTCCTGTGTTTATGTTGCAGGCAACGTTTACATCCCTGGATCGGGTGCTGCTGATGCCATCTGTTTTACAGATGTGCAACAGATACATTAGGGCTGGAAAGGAGGATGCTTTGTGGACCAGGCATTGCTCGCCTTTCAGCAACCTGTTGGAGACTGAATATAAGGACAAGGCTTTGAGGCAGTCCATACAGGACTTGTTTTCCACGCTATGTACTCTTTTTGTGAGGAATCACTTGGATGCTCCATTTGATGCATATGCCTAGCCAGGTACATAAAGAAGGGGACAACATACTGATTGCACTCTGCTATCATAAAACTAAGGTACTCAATGACTGGTCTTATGACAGCAGAGTACAATGGAACAATGATATATTTGGATCTAGATGCCATACCCCCCGCTTATAAGTTGTGCAGCATAGAATGATTTCCTCACTACAGTAGACACATAAATGCCAAATGCAGAACAACTGACTAAATGCACTCCCAAATCCCTGAGTACAGAATCTATTCTTAGGAGTGGACTGTCAATGTAGTACATTGCTGGGGTGGCAGTATTTCCAAAACATACTATGATGCACTTTTTGGCATTGAGTTTTAGACCATGACTCAGGCACCAGTTATTGCGGTGGTGGTGCTGCGGTAGCGCTGTCGCCTCACAGTAAGACATTGTCCTGTTCGATTCTCAGCTAGAGCATCTTCTGTCTGGAGACATGCATGAATGGGCGTACCTTCGTTGAAAGTTGTGCGTCAGGACTGGCGATTCGGCACGTAAAAATCTACTGCCAATCATGAGCGGACCGGAGTTCTGCTGTGGCAACCCCTAACCGGGAAAAGCCGAAAGACAAAGCAACAACTCGGGCACCAGTTATTAGTCTGCATCAGGCCTTCTTGGAGAATATATGTGTGTCCTGGGGGATTTAATGACTGTGTCCAATTTACAATCATCTGCAAACTTGGTCAGCCAAAGATGCTTGACGTTAGCCTTGTTCTCAGATAAGCAGATGCCAAACACGAGTGGCTCCAGTGCTGAGCCCCGAGGCACTACATGCATTCATTATGTATGCCTTTGTTTTAAGTCTAATTATTGATTTTCATTCCATGGGTAAATACTAGGCAATCAGTCTGCAGACTATTACAAGCCTAGCCAGCAACCAGAGATAAGACTCAAACCCTGTACCTTGTATATGTGTGAGGTAAAGACCTTAATTTATTACTTTATTTGACGTGTTTACCAAGAAAGTCTGATTAGAATAATATCCCATTTTCAGCAGAGGTTCAGGGAGAAAAGCTCCACACCGACATACTATGGTTACAGTTATTACAGAGCCTAACAAAGGAAAAAAATGACATATTAACCAAGTAAAAATTCAGTTTCATTTCATACAGTATGAGCCATTACACACACAGTGCAACTATTTGGATAGCTATAACACGATGAACAAAAACACTGACAATAGATAACATATTCTCAAGTTGCAATTCATAAAGCTGACATTAAACACACTGAATATGCTGGAGCAGTGATGATTAGATAAAATAGGCTCGGCAAAACTATATTTGTTCTTTAAAACAGCACACCACTGAATACACCAGATGAATGCTGCCCATCACCCAGTTTAAAAAGCACTTAGAAGTAAAATCAAGTTGGAGGTTGCAGGAGCAAAACAGGTCCAAAAAAATGAAGAGTATCCCAAGACCAACTATGTAAAAAGAATGAGTATTTATTTAAAGATGAGCGCTTTCACTGTTAACACAGCTTCTTCAGATCTAAGTTAAAATAAATAAAAACTTAAGATGGTTCTTTTATATGATCACCTCTAGTGGTCAAACAAGTAATTACAATGAAGAAAACAAACTGATTCTTTTGTATGATCACCTCTAGTGGTCAAACAAGTAATTACAATGAGGATACATATAATGAATAAATAACAAGTTGGATATACATCATAAAATCACAAATCAAATAGATGTTAAATGCTCAAACAATGCCTGTCCTGAAAATACAGAAAATCCCAGTCAACTACATTTCCAAATGAAATGACATAAAAATATATATAACCTACATAAGAAATATCATGAATAAAAGTGAGTGTTGAAGAGGGGGGGGGGGGGGGAGAAAAAAGCTAAATTCTCTAGTGGTCAAACAAGTAAATACAGTAAGAATGCGTGTAATGAATAACCAGTTGAATATACAAAGTATATGTCCTGAAATCACAAATCAAATGAATATTAAATGCTCAAACAATGCCTATCCTAAGGATACAAAAAATCCTAGTTAACTACATTTCAAATGGAATGACATGAAAAATAGCGAACCTATGTGAGAAATGTCATAAATGAAAGTGAGTAATGAAGGGGGGGAATGAGGTAAAATACTAGTACAGATGTTACTGGAGAAAGCAGATACAATCTATTTAATATTCCTATGTGTTCTTAGTCTCGGTTTTATCGAGGCTCTATCATTGAGGCCAGATCCTTTATCTGCCCTAAGCCGAACTATCCAGTCACATTCTTTGTTCTCTGTATGCGTCCTAATATCACCACCTCTTATTGCTGGAATTAAAGTTATGTACTCACCATAACGTTCCATCTGAGTAGGTGACTTCATTCGGATGCAACCTGTGGGTATCGGATCCGATCTCGGATCCGAGCCGGCAATTCAAAAGCTTAGGCTCCGAGCTCCTAGCTCCTCCCTCTTACCCATAACCCCTTGCCAAGCCCTGACTGACCTCAGATTGAGTTTGCCTCAAAATACTGACCACAGTATACTAAAACAGCATAAATACTCGCTCTATAAAGGTCGGGGGGATGGTTGCATCCGAATGAAGTCACCTACTCAGATGGAGCGTTAAGTTGAGTACATAACTTCAAAATCTGAAGTCGCCACATTGGATTCGCCTGCCACCTCTGGGACAGAGTCCCTACCTACCTGAAATTTGGGCCATCATGGAAGGATGTTCCGAGCACCGCTGAGCCAAAGGATGCTCTTCCTCTAGAAACAACATCCACCTTGTAATGAGAAATAAAAGTATGAGGCGAGGCCCAAGTAGCTGCAGCAGATATCATCCAACGAAACACGGGACTTAAAGGCGGCTGACGTAGAAACTGCCCTAGTAGAATGAGCCGTAACCCTCTGAGGAGCAGGTCTGCCTGAAGTGTCATATGCCTGCATAATGCAATTAGCAATCCATTTAGATAGAGTGACTTTAGACACTGCTTTACCCAGAGCAAATTTAGCAAAGGAGACGAACAGCTGATCTGATTTCCTGTGGCCAGCTGTCCTGTTAATATAAAAACGTAATTGTCTATGAACATCCAATGAATGCAATTTGTATTCTCCTTTGTTTGAATACTTGGGAAAAAAAGACAGGCAAATTGATTGACTGGTTAATATTGGATTCAGAAGAGACCTTGGAAGAAAAGATGGATTGGTCCTGAGGCACACCCTATCAGGGAAGAAAGAAAGATAAGGCGGTTTGACACAGAGCCTGAAGCTCAGACACCCTTCTGGCTGAAGTGATAGCTACCAGAAAGGCAGTCTTCCAGGAAAGGTATTTTAAATCAGCAGAAGCTGCAGGCTCGAAGGGAGGAGCAGTAAGGGCCTGCAGGACTAAAGACAAGTCCCAAGGCGGTACAACCTCCTTGACTGGAGGCCTTAACAAAAAAACTCCTTTGAGAAAGGTTTTGCATAATTTCGCTGTCATAAGGGGAGCTGTGTCCTGGCCAATGTGATAATGCGAGATAGCCGCCAATTGTACCTTAATCGTGGAAGAACTGGCCCCTTGATGAAAGAGGTCTGTTAGAAAATCTAGCACCGCAGAGATAGGTGCTGAAAAAGGATCCACAGTTCTCTGTCCTGCCCATATAGAGAACCTCTTCCATTTACTCCGATAAACCTGTCTGGTGGAAGGTTTATGAGCAGCCACCAAAATGGCTTTGACCGGTGAAGAGATACCGGGAGTCCTAATTAAGGTTGGAATTGGAGCAGCCAAGCTGTCAACTTCAGGGTCCGCAGATTGGGAACTGGCATTCCCAGAGGGTGAGAGATGAGATCCGAATTGGATCCAGAATCCATGGTGGATTGATTTTGTGAGACCATACGAAGGGAACCAAGGTTGTCGAGGCCAGAATGGGGCAATGAGAATCATTCTGCTCCCCAAACTGTTGGCTTTCTGCAGAAACCTCTGCATCAGAGGAAGTGGAGGGTAGGCATAAAGGAGACCGGGAGGCCAAGCATGCACCAGAGCATCCTCGGGAACTCCTGGTGGGGAAGCAGAGCGAAGAAATTGTCGCATTTGGCATTTGAGGGAGAAGCAAAAGATCGCAACAGGGTTGCCCCAAACGGCAAAAATCTTCTTCGCTACTTGAAGATTGAGGGACCACTCGTGTGGAGAAAGGATGGTGCGACTGAGCTTGTCCGCAAGGATGTTGGACTTTCCCAGAATGTGCGTTGCTATCAGAAAGCGTTTGGTGGAAATTGCCCATTCCCAGACTCTCATGGCCTCTCGACAAAGGGGGTAAGACCTGGTTCCTCCCTGCTTGTTGATATACCAGACTACGGACATGTTGTCTGTCTGAATCGCAATAGTCCCTGTAGGAAGAACGTGGTGAAGTGCTTGCAACGCTAGGAGCACCGCCCTCATTTCCAGGACATTTATATGCAATGACGTCTCTGTGGGATTCCACGTGCCTTGGACAATCTTTCCCGCAGAATGCCCCCCCCACCCAAGGCAAGAAGCGTCCGTGGTCACTGTGGCTCGGGGAAATGCAGCGCAAAAGGGTCTTCCTGCTAGGGGCTCTGGAGAAAGAAGCCACCACAGAAGGGAGTCCCTGCACGCTCTGCTGACCGCAATCGGAGCGTTTAGAGACGAACAAAGAGGAGACCACTGAACTTGAAGGGTCCATTGAAGAACCCGCATGCGTAAACGGGCATGAATTAGAAGCGGGATAGCTGCCGCCATAGAACCTAGGGCCCTCAGGACCGAAGCTGCAGTTGGAGATGGTTGAAGGATTGCTGTCACATGACACCTCAGGCTGACGATACGGTCTGGGGTGAGGAAGGCTCGCATTGATCTGGTGTCTAGTCTTCCTCCTATGAAATCTATAATTTGAGTTGGATTCAGAAAAGATTTCTCCCAGTTGATCGTGATGCCCAGCCTTGGTGCTAGTTGAAGGAAGTAATCCCTGGCTGAGCACAGAAGATGCCTTGATGATGCCGTCAGGAGCCAGTCGTCCAGGTACGGAAAGACCTGTAATCCCTGGAGCCTCAGGTGGGCCGCTACCACCGCTAACACCTTGGTAAACACCCTGGGGGCTGAGGTGAGACCAAAGGGGAGGACCCTGAACTGATAATGACTGGCTCCCAGCCGGCGAAGAAACCTCCTGGATCGTCTGTCCATCCGAATATGGTAGTACGCATCCTTGAGGTCTATGGAACACATCCAGTCGTTCTCCCTCAAAAGGGGGAGTATAGATTGCAGGGTGACCATCCGGAACTTTTGCTTGGTTACTGACAGGTTCAACAGGGAAAGGTCTAAAATTGGTCTTAAGTCCCCGTCTTCTTTGGCACCAAAAGAACCTGGAGTAAAACCCTAATCCGGCTTGATCTGGGGACAGCTGGATGGCTCTTTTCTTAGCAGCTGCTCGATTTCGATAGCTGCGCCTCCCTTTGGTCGGGTGGATCATCTGGGTGGCTGCGAGTTTTGGGCATCTTGATTAGGGGTATTGCATATCCTCTGGATATAAGTGAAGCACCCAACTGTCTGTTGTTATGGACTCCCAAGAAGTCAGGTGCATCGAAAACCGCCCCGACTGCCTCCAGAGACGGACAGCCGGGCAAGCCTTCAGGGGTGCAGCGTGGGTCCCTCAGAGAAGGGAACTCAGGACCCAAAATTGCCAGGAGCCCCCTGCCTCTGGCACGACGACCTCCCCGTCCTCCTCTGCCACGGAAGGACTGATTATCCGGAGCAGGTTGGGACTGCAGCGACTTCCGGAACCACATCTTCTTCTGTCCCTTTTGGTTCTTAGAGAAGGACCTCTGGGGAGCTGAGAAGCGGACTCCGACGGCAGACAGCGTCTTCCGTCCTTTTCGCTCTGGACTAATGTCTCGCGAACAGTCTTGCCAAACAAGGCAGAACCATCGAAAGGGGCATTCGCGAAGGTCGCCTTGAAGGGCTCAGCAAAATCACAATGGCGGAGCCAGGCCTGTCGCCTCATGACCAGGCCTGCTCCGCTGGCTCTAGCGGCTCCCTCAGTAGCATGAGACAGCAGCCGCATAGATGTATTGGATACAGATCTGAGAGTGGCCATTCGGTGGAGTAAACCTGTTTATCCTCACCGAGATGGACTCCGGGGGAGATGCAGCGTATTCTTTAATCAGATCTCGCTGCATCCTAATGACATGTGCCATGTAGTTCAGCGCTCTCAAGGAGAAGGTCGCTGAACTAAACACTCGCTTCCCAATGCGATCCATTGAACGGGACTCCTTGCCCGGAGGATGGACGGAGGGACTCTCCTGGGCCAATTCCCTCTTCGTGGCTGCAGCCATCATCATGGCATCTACTGGGGGACCCTTACTCCAGTGGGTGCGGTCTGATGGAGGAGAAAGAATGCGGTCCGGGCGCTTAGGGATAGGCTCAATGGTGTCCGGATCTTTCCACGCCCTGATAGATATAAGATCTACCAGGGGGTCAGCAGGAGGGGACACCCAAGAGGTAGAAGGGCCCGCCTCGAATGCCTCCAAGAACACAGACTCGTCGAAGAAGCCTTGGGGCAGACCACCCCTGATCCTTAACATCTCCATGATGTCTCCAAATGAGACGTCCTCAGGGGTGACCTAGGGAGCCTTCCCTTCATCCAAGTCCGTGTCTTCAGTGACGGACTCAGGGGAGTCCATGTGCCTCCTCTTGCACTTGCGCTTCGAGGTACTTCATTGGGGGCTGTCCGAGGAGTACTCTTCAGCAGATGGATGTTCCAAGGGAACCACTTGGGACATCGAGGCGGGCTGTCCCTGGGACCGGCTGGTGGGGCCTGGCCCAACTGCAATGGAGTGCGGGATGGAGCCGTGGCAGGGACCGGGGTCCGGATGTCCTCGACAGTGCCCTTTCCATAACGTTGAAAGCCGAGGGGAGCCAGCTTCTCTAAGCCCCGAGAGCCGACCCCCACCGGATCCGGCGACGGATCGGAGTCGGAGCAAACCGCCGGATCCGAGACCAGTGTGCTCCGACCTGGACGGAGCCGAAGACACACCAGCTCCCTTGGGTCCGGGGCTCGGCCCTCGGCTCCGAGGTCGGGTCCGGTACCGAAGCACTCAAGGGATGGGACGGATCCGAGGTGCGCCGACCTATCGGATCTGACCCACCCCCGGATCCAAATCTGCACGGCGCCGATAGCTCCGAACCCGTGGTATGGGTCGGAGAAGGAGCTAAGGGGGCGAAAAAAGGGGTCGAAGCCCCTCCCGGTTGGGGGGGGGCTAGGAGCACTCCCATTTGCATTTGGGCCTGGATGAATTTCCTCATCATCCGGTCCATATCAGCTTCGCTCATAGAAAAGGTCGATCTAGAGGAGGCCACCGAAGCGGACCTAGAGAGCCGTCTCGGTGACCTCCTGGAAGGGCTAGCCTCCTCCTCCTCGGGTCCAGGAGAGAACCGAGGGGAGTGGAGCCGAGGAGGAGGAAAGCTAGAAGGCACAGGGGAAGCCCGCTTAGATGGAGGAGCCGAACTGGAAGCTTCGGCTCTCCTCTTGTGGTGCTTCTCCTGTGCCTCTCCTTCTGTCTCTCCCTAGAAGAATCCTTCCCCTCCGGCAACTTTAAGGGAGGTTGAGTCCCAGCCGGAGGGGGAGAACTCACAGCAACAGGTTGCTGACTGGAGGGGGCAGAGGCCGAAGCAGTATCTGGGGGTAAAAGACCCGCCAGCACCAACCGACCTCCGTTCCCTTAAAGCCCAGGGGTTGAACCCTGCACAAATGGTACAACCAGAAGACAGGTGTTCAACCCCAAGATGACGACGAGTGTGGCCATCTGCTGGGGACAGCTTATGGCCACACTCGCACATTTCGAAAAAACAGCCTTAGGGGCTTCAGACATTACACCTAAGGCCTAAACACACACACACACAAACAAACTACGAAAACCCGAGAAAAATTACTAAAGAGGGAGGAAAGCCTTAACCACACACAACTCTAACTATATTAATAACAAAAATAGAGAATTTGAAAAATTTTCCTGTCAGAAAAACTACACTTATCTCAAACCACGCCAGGAGCTCTAGAATTCCGTTGCTTCTTGAAAAGCGGCAAACGAAATCTGGGGTCAGTCAGGGCTTGGCAAGGGGTTATGGGTAAGAGGGAGGAGCTAGGAGCTCGGAGCCTAAGCTTTTGAATTGCCGGCTCGGATCCGAGATCGGATCCGATACCCACAGGTTGCAGACGAATGAAGTCTGCCTACTTCAGATCTATAGTTTCAAGTACTCTAAAACAAAAACAGTGCAATCTTCCTGCAAGATTGACGTGTTTCGCTAGGGCATTATAAGGTGGACCCTTCCTTATGTGATAGATGTGTTCCCTCATTCTGTCCCTTAATGATCGGTTGGTTTTCCCAACATAAACGTGGGAGCAGATCTGACAGGTGGCCAAATATACCACATTAGTGGTCATGCAGTCAGCCTCCACATTTATTTCATAAGTGACAAGCGTATTAGGATGTAAAAAGTTGCTGTCTTCATTAATAAATTGACAGAAATTACATCTACCACACGGTTTAGTATGTCCTGCTACTTTGTTTACTGTTCCATACTTAGGATAGCATAGCATCTTTTTAAGATTGTTCTTATTCTTGTACAAAAAAATGGGAGTTTCACCAACTATGACTCTTAATTTAGGATCAACATGCATGATGGACCAATATTTATTGATGATATCTCTAATCTCATTATTATCTGATGAATAATATGTTGAAAACTTAACATGAGATGACATGTGCTCCATATTCACCTGGGTGTTGGAACTGTGACGTCCAAAATATGGTGTAGCTACGTGTTGCGTAGTCCTAAGGCTCGTTCAGAGAAGGATCAGTTTCATTAATATTGTATCCTCTCTGCAAAAGTCTACTTTAAGGTCCCTAGTTCAGATACAAAGCCTGCCTCCAAAGGATTTAGCCTTGATGCTCTAATGGCCTGACCTACCATAACATTCCTGAATACAAAGGAGGGTGCATACTGATCTCATGAGCAGGGTATTAACATGACATGGTTTCCTGTACACTCCTGTATTAATAAGACCATTTGGAAGTTTTTCAATATACAAATCCAGGAATTCAATTCTGTTATATGAAAACTGCATTGTAAATTTGAGACAATCAATTAGATTATTCATGATAGTGTGCATCAATTGAAGTTGTTCTAAAGTGCCATTCCATATCACAAACACATCATCGACAAAACGTCGATAGAACTTAACGTGTTCTTTAAATAATGTCTCACAGAACAAGATATGCTGTTCCCAATGTGCAAGGAACATGTTGGCGTAGCTATTGGCACAGGAAGTGCCCATAGCTACGCCATCTACCTGTTTGTATATGATGTCATTGAAAACAAGAAAATTGTTTTCCAATACTAGTTCCATGAAGTGTACCAATAAATCAATCTTCACTATGTCGTACTCACTATGTTCCTTAAGATATTCAGAAATAAACGTAAGTCCTAAGGTGTTCGGAATGACCGTAAAGAGTGATTGTATATCAAGGGTCACGAACATATATTCATCAGTGATGCCAATACAGTTAAAACAATCATATAGTTCTATTAAGAACTGTTTGGAGTCCCTCAATACAAACTTATTCTTGTTCAGTACTTGCCTCAGATGTTTCTCATTATACAGAGATATGCTCAGTGACCCATCCACGGCCAGAGACAATTGGTCTCATGGGTGGGTCACTGGCATTCTTATGTAATTTCAGCAGGCCATGTATAACTGGAATCAAGGGTGTTTTCACTAGAAGGTATTCATGTAAATCACGATCAATCAAACCACTCTTATGAATGCCTGATAGGATGTTATGTACATATAAAATGACTTCTTTTACTGCTGATAACTCAGTCTCTTTATAAAATTTATCATGCAGCATACTAGACATAGAATCATAGTAGTGTAGGATATTCATCACTACAATACAACCACCTTTATCAGCAGGTCTAATAATGATTCTATGGTCCTGTTGTAGTCTCTTAAGACTCTGCCTCTCTTGGTATGTTAAATTATCATATTTTCTTAAAATCCTACCTGATTTGGTTCGATTGTAATAGTTGTATATCTCATCTTCTGTGAGCCTAAAATAGGCTTCAACAAGTGGATGATGTACAGGTGTATAGTCACTTAATTTTTTAAACACTAATGCATCCTTTGAATATGCTGTAGTATCAGAACCTCCAAAATGGAGTTTCAGCATTACATTCCTGCAATAAAGTTTCAAGTCAATAATTGTATGTTAACTTACTGTGTGTTTTGGGTATAAAGCTAAGCCCTTTTCCACATGTCTCACAGAACAAGATATGCTGTTCCCAATGTGCAAGGAACATGTTGGCGTAGCTATTGGCACAGGAAGTGCCCATAGCTACGCCATCTACCTGTTTGTATATGTGATTATCACATCCCCTGCTCAGAATGATTGGCTGCAGTCAAGATTGTTAAGGATAAACCTTGCCTACTTACTGATTCTGTGGTTAGACCTAAAGTTAGGAAGAACGTGGGGGATGTTAGTCTGGATGCCAATCCACAGGTGTGTTTTCCCCTGCCAATTCGACTGGAGAAAGGCCCGAGAAGGACAAGGTCTATGAGTCGTGGCAGGCAGAAAAGGAAACTCTCAGGGGAGTTTCAACAGAACCGCACTTTGAAAAAGATGTGGAACAGAACAGAGAAAACATAGTACACAATCTATCTGATGTTGCACTCTCACAAGATGATTTCAACTTATTGAGAAAAGGGCTTAGCTTTATACCCAAAACACACAGTAAGTTAACAGATACAATTATTGACTTGAAACTTTATTGCAGGAATGTAATGCTGAAACTCCATTTTGGAGGTTCTGATACTACAGCATATTCAAAGGATGCATTAGTGTTTAAAAAATTAAGTGAGTATACACCTGTACATCATCCACTTGTTGAAGCCTATTTTAGGCTTACAGAAGATGAGATCTACAACTATTACAATCGAACCAAATCAGGTAGGATTTTAAGAAAATATGATAATTTAACATACCAAGAGAGGCAGAGTCTTAAGAGACTACAACAGGACCATAGAATCATTATTAGACCTGCTGATAAAGGTGGTTGTATTGTAGTGATGAATATCCTACACTACTATGATTCTATGTCTAGTATGCTGCATGATAAATTTTATAAAGAGACTGTTATCAGCAGTAAAAGAAGTCATTTTATATGTACATAACATCCTATCAGACATTCATAAGAGTGGTTTGATTGATCGTGATTTACATGAATACCTTCTAGTGAAAACACCCTTGATTCCAGTTATACATGGCATGCCGAAATTACATAAGAATGCCAGTGACCCACCCATGAGACCAATTGTCTCTGGCCGTGGATGGGTCACTGAGCATATCTCTGTATACGTAGAGAAACATCTGAGGCAAGTACTGAACAAGAATAAGTTTGTATTGAGGGACTCCAAACAGTTCTTAATAGAACTATATGATTGTTTTAACTGTAATGGCATCACTGATGAATATATGTTCGTGACCCCTGATATATAATCACTCTTTACGGTCATTCCGAACACCTTAGGACTTACGTTTATTTCTGAATATCTTAAGGAACATAGTGAGCACGACATAGTGAAGATTGATTTATTGGTACACTTCCTGGAACTAGTATTGGAAAACATTTTTTTTTGTTTTCAATGACATCATACACAAACAGGTAGATGGCATAGCTATGGGCACTTCCTGTGCCAATAGCTACGCCAACATGTTCCTTGCACATTGGGAACAGCATATCTTGTTCTGTGAGACATTATTTAAAGAACACGTTAAGTTCTATCGACGTTTTGTCGATGATGTGTTTGTGATATGGAATGGCACTTTAGAACAACTTCAATTGATGCACACTATCATGAATAATCTAATTGATTGTCTCAAATTTACAATGCAGTTTTCATATAACAGAATTGAATTCCTGGATTTGTATATTGAAAAACTTCCAAATGGTCTTATTAATACAGGAGTGTACAGGAAACCATGTCATGTTAATACCCTGCTCATGAGATCGAGTATGCACCCTCCTTTTGTATTCAGGAATGTTATGGTAGGTCAGGCCATTAGAGCATCAAGGCTAAATCCTTTGGAGGCAGGCTTTGTATCTGAACTAGGGGACCTTAAAAGTAGACTTCTGCAGAGAGGATACAATATTAATGAAAATGATCCTTCTCTGGAATGAGCCTTAGGACTACGTAACACCGTAGCTACACCATATTTTGGACGTCACAGTTCCAACACCCAGGTGAATAGGGAGCACATGTCATCTCATGTTTTCAACATATTATTCATCAGATAATAATGAGATTAGAGATAAATAAATATTGGTCCATCATGCATGTTGATCCTAAATTAAGAGTCATAGCTGGTGAAACTCCCAGTTTTTTGTACAAGAATAAGAGCAATCTTAAAAAGATGCTATGCTATCCTAAGTATGGAACAGTAAACAAAGTAGCAGGACATACTAAACCTTGTGGTAGATGTAATTTCTGGTCAATTTATTAATGAAGACAGCAACTTTTTACATCCTGATACGCTTGTCACTTATGAAATAAATGTGGAGGCTGACTGCATGACCATTAATGTGGTATATTTGGCCACCTGTCAGATCTGCTCCCACTTTTATGTTGGGAAAACCAACCGATCATTAAGGGACAGAATGAGGAAACACATCTATCACATAAGGAAGGGTTCACCTTATAATGCCCTTGCGAAACATGTCAATCTTGCAGGAAGATCGCACTGTTTTTGTTTTAGAGTACTTGAAACTATAGTTCCAGCAATAAGAGGTGGTGATATTAGGACGCATACAGAGAACAAGGAATGTGACTGGATAGTTCGGCTTAGGGCAGATAAAGGATCTGGCCTCAATGATAGAGCCTCGATAAAACCGAGACTAAGAACATGTAGGAATATTAAATAGATTGTATCTGCTTTCTCCAGTAACATCTGTACTAGTATTTTACCTCACCCCCCCCCTTATTACTCACTTTCATTTAGGACATTTCTCACATAGGTTCGCTATTTTTCATGTCATTCCATTTGAAATGAAGTTGACTAGGATTTTTTGTATCCTTAGGATAGGCATTGTTTGAGCATTTAATATTCATTTGATTTGTGATTTCAGGACATATACTTTGTATATTCAACTGGTTATTCATTACACGCATTCTTACTGTATTTACTTGTTTGACCACTAGAGGTGATCATACAATAGAACAAGTTTATGTTCTTTTTATTGTAATCACTTGTTTGACCACTAGAGAATTTAGCTTTTTTTCTCCCCCCCCCCCTTCAACACTCACTTTTATTCATGATATTTCTTATGTAGGTTATATATATTTTTTATGTCATTTCATTTGGAAATGTAGTTGACTGGGATTTTCTGTATTTTCAGGACAGGCATTGTTTGAGCATTTAACATCTATTTGATTTGTGATTTTATGATGTATAACCAACTTGTTATTTATTCATTATATGTACCCCCATTGTAATTACTTGGTTGACCACTAGAGGTGAGCATACAAAAGAATCAGTTTATGTTTTCTTCATTGTAATTACTTGTTTGACCACTAGAGGTGATCATACAAAAGAACCATTTTAAGTTTTTATTTATTTTAACTTAGATCTGAAGAAGCTGTGTTAACAGTGAAAGCGCTCATCTTTAAATAAATACTCATTCTTTTTACATAGTTGATCTTGGGATACTATATTTGTTCTTTGTTTAAGAAATAGATTTGACCAATTCCTTTTCTCTAAAAATAGTCAAAGTATGATGGTGGTGGTGGAAGGAGGAAGAAACTAATTTAGCTGTTTAACCATTATGTCAATTGCTTGCCGCCAAGTATGTTCAAAGGTAAATCCTAGGTAGTCTACGGACTATTCGACACCTAGCCAATAACCAGACAGTTACCAAAAGTGAGAATCAAATCCTGAATCTTGGGGCTGTGAGGCAAATACATTAATCATTATGCCAACTCCTAACCCCAAAATGCTTCTCTGCCAAAACTCAAGATTGAGCCAAGGACCTTTAGATCGTCAGTTCAGTGCTCTCCCAACTGAGCTACTTTGACTTGCTCCTTCAGTCTAATGTTCTCACAACTGTGCTATTTCGGCTCACTCTGATCAGAATAGTTTATGTAGCACAGAATGTGCTAAAGAGTCACAGTGACTTGTACCTGCCAGATTGAAGAGGAGGAAAAGCATATACACCGTGACAATGTTTTTTTTTTTTTGCATGGACTCCTTTGTTAAGACTTAATTACATAGTTAAACATTTGGGTACTTATGAGAGTCCAGTTATTGTTAAGGCTGTAGATATTCATATAGGTGCTAGATCCTTACCATACTTAACTTTTTTGCATCACTTGTAGGACCTGGGTTTATCAGGATACCACCATTCATCATTACTATACATGTTATTAAAGAAGTGCTTGTCTATAGGCATTAGAGGAAGTTGGCTATGAATGTCTGTGTGTGTTCAACGTTACATGCTTAGTGAAGAGATTTCTACTGATGTGCAATTCAGCATGTGTGATTGTAGACTTTAGCAGGACAGATGAGATCTGTGTGGTGGGATAAGGGTGAAAAGAATTCAACAGATCCTGGAAACTACAGACCCATTAGTCTTATTTGCAAATCCATGGAAAGAATCATCAACAAGGACATAGATGTCCAGACACTAGATCCATCCCAGTTTTGGTTTTGACAAATTGAAGGCCATGTTTACTGAATCTGGTGCACTTCTTTGAAAAGGGCACCAAGGCAATGAATGAGGAGAAAACTGTGCATACAGCTTATAGATCTGGCTAAAGTATTTGATACAATACTTTACTCAGCCACTGTCCACAAACTTACTAAATCTCTTCATAACGCACTATATACATAGCTGGCTCATTGATAGGACCCAGGAGTTTAGAATCGGTGAAGCCACCTCCACAAGGAGGCCTATCACCAGTAAGTCCCTATGTCTCTGTGCTGGGTCCACTCCTCTTTGAATATGACTTTAATGTCTGAGAAAAATGTGCCAAAGACCTTTGGCTAGCCACGTTTGCAGATGATAGCAAACTGGGAGCAATCACTGAATCACCCCAGCATAAGAACACCCTTCAGGAAGATCTAATACAGACAGATGCTTGGTGACAAATCCACGGTTTAAAACTCAATACCAAGAAATGCATTACAGTACCTTTTGGGAAGTATACAACCCCAGGTAACTACGTCATCTGGGAATTAATGTAGAAAGTAATCTAGACTTCAGCTAACATGTGTCTAAGGAAGACTATCCTGATATGTTGCTCAGCTTATAGGCAAGGGCATAGAAAGCAAGTCCAGAATGGTCATCATAACATTGTACTCAGCCCTCATCAGACCCATCATAGAGTATAAGAAGTTATGTACTCACCATAACGTTCCATGTGAGTTGTTCCATCTCGCCTTCATTCTTTACTGATGGGTTCAGAGCCGATCCATCGGCTCCGATATGGCCGTTGTGCAAAGCTCAAGGTTTACCAGTAGCTCGAGACCAAGCCCCTTATCCCATGATGCACTGCTGGAATTACCTCGGACCTTGTTTGCTGCGTGTATTATAGCCATATAAGTGAACCACCCTCCCATGGAGAGGAAGAAGAATTGAGTAACTAGGAGGAGACCAACCTCTAGGTCAACTATCAGCCAGGTGGGGGAAGGAGGGAGGGACGTAAGAATGAAGGCGAGATTGAACTACTCACATGGAACTTTATGGTGAGTACATAACTTCTTAATGTGAAGTTGTTCAATCTCGCCATTCATTCTTTACTGATGGGTAGCGTCCCTAACACCCTCAATCTCAGATGGCTCACTGGAGTACATTCTTCAGGACCGTAGACCCAAAAGAAGCCCTGTCCCTGGAGGCCTTATCAACTTTGTAATGAGTGATAAAGGTATGAGGTTTAGATCAAGTGGCTGCAGCACAAATGTTATCAAGAGGCAATTTTGCTTGGAATGCAGAAGATGTAGAAACTGCTCTGGTTGAGTGAGCTTTAATCTTGTGTAGTAAGGGCATATTAGCAGCTGAATAAACAAAAGGAGGAAATGCATAGAGACCCGGGGGCCAATTGTGTACGAGTGCATTTCTCGGGGGTTCTCCCAGAGGGGGAGATAAGGGCAAAGTAGCTCCTGCATTTCGAGTTGATGTGACTGGCAAAAAGATGGCAGCAAGGCTGGCCCCATTTGCGGAAAATCCTGTCTGCAATCTCTTTCTTGAGGGACCACTCGTGCGGCAACAAGATTGCCCTGCTCAGTTTGTCTGCTATCACGTTGGATCTCCCCAGGATGTGCATTGCCAACAGAAAGTGCTGGGAGGAAACAGCCCACTGCCAAACTCTGAGGGCTTCTCGGCAAAGGGGGTAAGACTTGGTTCCGCCTTGCTTGTTCAAGTACCAGACTACTGACATATTGTCTGTCTGAATTGCAATTGTTCTTAGAGGAAGAGATTCCTGGAAGTACAGCAATGCCAGAAGTACTGCTCTCATCTCCAGAACACTGATATGCAGATGTGACTCTTGATCCGTCCATGTGCCTTGGGCAGTCTTTCCCTGAAAATGCCCCCCCCCCACCATATCAGGGAAGCATCTGTGGTCACAGTGGCTATTGGAGGGGGTAGTACAAAGGGGTGTCCTATGGTTACATAAAGAGACGTGAACCACCACTGGAGATCACTCTTGCAAGAGTTCAAAATTAAAATCGTGTGATTCATTGGAAGTTCCTAATAAGACCATTGAATGAACAGCAGCCATTGAAAAATCAGCATATGCATCCTTGCTAATGGTATGGCTAAGATCGCTGCAGCCATCAAACCCAATACTTTTAGAACTTCTGCGGCTGGTGCTATCTTTCGATACCAATGAGCTGACATGCTGGCGAAGAAGAAAGACTCTTTCGATTGGTAGTCGTAGAGTGGTGGTGGAAGTGTCTAACTCTGCCCCTATAAAAACGATATGCTGTGATAGCGACAAGGCAGACTTTTCTAAGTTGACTGTAATGCCTAAGTGATTACAGAGTGTCAGAGTATATTCACTTGCCTGAATCAGTTGATGCCTGGTGGTGGAGGTAAGGAGCCAATCGTCTAGGTACGGAAACACCTGGAATCCTAGATGCCTCAGGTGAGCCGTGACCACTGCCATGCATTTGGTGAACACTCTGGGGGCTGTAGTGAGACCAAAGGGCAGGGCTCAAAATTGATAATGATTGGCTCCCTGCCGGAAACGCAGGTGATCTCTGGATGGCCTGGCCATTTTTATGTGGTAGTACGCATCCTTGAGATCTATCGAGCACATCCAATTGTCTTTCCCTAAAAAGGACAGCCGGGCCTCCTTTCAAGAGTGCTGATAGGGTTGACCAGAGAAGTGATCGCTAAGTCACTTTGGTGTTGCGGACCCCCTCTGCCGCGAGGGAGGCGTCTTCCACTGTTCCCCTCACCTCTGCCCCTGGAGGGGGGTTCACCAAGTGTGTTCTGAAAGGTTCCTTGGGCTTTCCAGAACCACATATTTCTTCCCCTTTGACCTTTGGGATAAGGCCGGGAAGGGGTGGAAAAATTGACTCCGACAGCAAACAGAGTCTTTCCCTCCTGTTCACACCTGGTCAAAGTTTCCTTCACTTTAGGCCCAAAGAGAGATGAGCCATTAAAAAGGGTGTTCACGAATGAAGACTTAAAGGGCTCCACAAAGGAAAACACGCGCATCCAGGAATGTCTTCTGAGAGCAATTCCTGTACCCGCTGCCCTACTCGTCCCATCAGCTGCATATGATATGAGATGCATGGATGAGTTCACAACGGAATTTAGGGTAGCAAGCTGGGCGGCAACTTTATTGGAAGCCCCTGCAGCTACAGTACCGTGAAGAGCATCTCCCAACACCTTAAGGAGATCTCTTTGCAACCTAGTGAAATGGGTCAAATAGTTCAGGGATCGGAGTGTAAAAGTCTCTGAATCAAACATGGTTTTTCCATATCTATCCATAATCCTGGACTCTCTGTTAGGAGGATGGATAGACGAGGAAGTCTCAGACATTTCCTTTTTGGTGGCTTCTGCCACCACCATGGCATCAACAGGGACTCCTTTGGACAAAAAGATTTATCTATGCGGGGCAGAAATTAACTTGTTAGGCCTCCGAGTGACAGGCTCCATGAACTCTGGTGACTCCCACGCCCTTCAAGAGACCAGCTGCATGACCTCATCGAAGGGCGGAGACACCCAAGAGGTGGAAGGTTGAGACCCGAAAGCCTTCAGGAGAACTGACTCATCCTCAGTAGGGCTTTTGGACTGCCAATCACCCCTCTGCCTAAGGATCTTGAGAATCTCCGCAAGAGAGATATCCTCAGAGGGGGATCGTGGGGACCCTTCTGACTCATCCAAGTCAGTGTCAGATGTCAAAGACTCCTGTGGGGAGTCCAAGTGTCTCCTCTTGCACAATCTCTTCCTGGGGACTTCATCAGCGGGAGCCTCTGGGGAGGTCTTGGAAGAGCAGGGGGCACCCTGTGGGGCTACCTGAGGCTCATGGTCTCTATGCCTAACCTGGACCATGGAGGCAGAAGCAGACACAGGCGCTCTGGGGAAGAAGAAGCCAGAGCTGGTGTCAAGGACGTCTTTGGGGACAAGGCTCTCCTCATGGCTTCGAAGGCATCATGGCTCTGATGAGAAGGAGTCGACGGACCCGAAGGAACAGCCAGCTCCTCCCGCACTGAGGCCTTGGGCTCCGAGCCAGAGGTTGGAGCCAAGCTCATCTGAGCTGAAGCCCTGAGAGGAAGAGTCAGCACCAACAAGTGGGTGCAACTATCCTCTCTGGACCAGACAGGAGAGTGTTGGCTCCTAGAGTCCCTGGTCGGCACCGAGGATGTCAGAGTAGATGGAACTGAGGACACCGGAGCAGGTCTCGGCTCCAAAGGCTCCATGATCAACAGGTCGGCCCCTTCCAGCTCCGAAGATCCGGTATGGCTCAGAGGAGGTGCAGTCAAATCCAGGGTAGTGGTCTTTGGTTCCTACGCTGGGGTCGGAGCCGACAACAATTTAGCAAGGCCTGGTGCCCACAAGAGCTTCTGCACCAATCAGTCCAAATCTGAAAAGCTGACAAAAGACCTAGAGGAGTGCAGCGATGGTACCGATTGAAGAAGTGGAGATGCAGGTCTCTCGGATACCAGCTCCAAAGCTGTAGGCTGGCTCCGAAACAAAAAGACAGTCGGCTCTGAGATCTGTGGAGCCAATGTCACAAGATCTTCCCCTTTCTTGGACTTCTTAGACAGTTTAGATTCCTTGGCGTCCCCTGAAGACTTCGAGGACTTGGAGGACTTGCTGGCCCCATCCTGGTCACTCAATGCTTCAGCAAGCCTCTATCAACTAACTTTCTCTTCCTCTCCAATAAGACTGTAGAGGAAAAAGAGTGGCAAATACTGCAGGACTCCTGCAAATGTACAGCACCTAAGCAGTAGATGCACTGAACGTGGCCATCAGTTACAGATATCTTTTGCCCGCAGTCTGGACATTTTGTGAATCCAGACTTTGGATGCTTGTCCTTTTCCTCAGACATATACAAACAACAAATTCCTTAGGCTTAATAATCAAACAACAACTGCCTTAGTCTTAAAAGCAACAAAGCACACAAAAGGCCTAAGAAGAATACTCAGTATCTAACATATAAAGAACTACACCTAAGCTCAATGCACACAAAGCCTAGAGAAAGCCAAATTTACAAATATAGTGTGCGTTTATGTTTTTTTACAGTTACAACACTATAAAAAACTGCCCAAAAGAAGAACGACCAACACTAGCTAAATTTTTATATCTATAAGTAAGTAATAAACTAGGCCGAAACACGAGGCCACTACAAACTACTAACTGTGTTAATAACACACAAAGGAAAAGGGGAGCTTGTAAGAAGCTACACCGACTACTCTAATATCTATGGAATAATAGAAAACAAATCACTGAAATAACTTGTGAAAACCCTTATTTTGATGAAAAAATGGCTTGAGCAAAACTGGAACCTCTGATCCATGCCACGGCAAACTAGATCTGGGGTAATTCAAGCAGTGCATCATGGGATAAAGGGCTTGGTCTCGAGCTACTGGTAAACTTCGAGCTTTGCAAACGGCCGTATCGGAGCCGATGGATCAGCTCCGAACCCATCAGTAAAGAATGAACGGCGAGATTGAACAACTTCACATTGCCCGTTTAGTATGTACCCGACAAGACACATGCAGTAACTGAAACATCCACACAGATACCTTACAAAAAGGATACAGGGAGTAAACACACCATCCTATGCTGATCGCCTCAAAGCCTTATCTCTTGACTCTGTATCATACTTCTGAGAAGTGATCTTTACCAGGCATACGAGGTATTTCCGAATCCGCAAAACAAAAAGCAAAAAGCATCAGAACTACTACATTAAAAGGTCTTGCGACATAAATAGGACATGCTGAAGAGACATGTTTCTCAGATAATTCCCATTCACTGGAACAGGCTCCTCATCCACTTGAAGCAGAGTTCCCACTTATTTCTATTTAAGCACAACTTGAACCAATGGATGGGTAAATGGAAATTTACCCCTGGTTTGGCTCCTATGTTTCTGATGGACAGAGGCAATCAGTAAATCACCACCTATATAAAATCACATTTGTGGGTCACATCTGGGTTGCACAGCTAGGCTTACAAGGGCCCTAGTGGTTGTTAGCTTAGTATAAACCAATGAAAAGGGAGCAGCTACTCATTGTTGGCCTGTAATTTGAGGGTGTGTGTGTGTGTGTGTGTGTGCTCAGTACACATATTGTGACTATTAAAACAATTTTCACAAGGGATTAGTAGTTAGCATGTTAAAGCAATTTTAAGTTTAATTTGAAATAGTTGGGTACAGAGCTAGTGTATGCAGTTCTGCATAAAAGGATGGTTGTAATAATACAACAGATGTCTTTAGAATAGGTTAAATTAGTTTGCAATTAATAAATAGCCACAAAAATGGATTTAGTATCATGAGGCGAGTTATAAACAGCTGAGTGGTATCCTACTGTTACATAAATACTAGTGGAGTAGTTAGAGATGTAGGACACTAGTCTAAAAACACTTGGGCATAATCTAATGAAACTCTTACTTACATCAGCTCATACTTAACTTGAAATTATACAGTCTTAATTCTGCAACCGTATTAGTATTGTGTTGTATCTTTTTTGTCTGAAACAACACTATCAAATAAACAGTACCTTCTAAGCCTTCAGTGGCCTAGGTTCAAAGGCAGCTACTGGATGACTGACCAGTTAATTCATATGAAGCCTAACCACTGCAATCTCAGTGGTATACCCAACTAATTGCCCCACTAATTGTCCCTCCCATCCTTAAGGGATTGGGGGCTAGGCTTAGGGTAAATTTGTGGTTTCCTCATCTATATCAGACAATAAGACAGTGAGGGAAGTGCTTTGTTTTAGTAAAAGCAGGAGCTTGAACTAGAGATGGAGGGGTTCTTTGGGTGCGGTATCTGTCATACCAACAAGATGTTGTTTATGTATTTTTGTGCTACTACCAGCCTTGTGGATATGAAAAGGATCAAGAAGAAAATGGGTTATTTACACCTTTGTAGGTCAGGCATAAATCACCATGTAGAAGACAGAAGAGACACAGTGATTTTTAGATGCTCTAAATAACTTAGGAAGCTCATACCCTTTTTAAGTGAGGAACCACAGAGTTTCTCATGTCAAGTTAGATGCTTGGACAGCTTGGGACATGCTAAAAAACAGTGCACTGTATTCCAGTTTGAGCCTGGAGAGGGACGTATAGAGGGGAATGACGACATCTCTGGACCACAAGAAATGCTTAATAATCAGGTGGGCAAGGTAGAAGGCTGTCACAACAATAGTAGATATGTGGCTCTCAAAAGGAGAGTTTATCATCCATAAAGGCGACTAGCTCTTTGCTAACAGTCTCTATTTTAAAGGAGGTATTGCTTATGTTTGTGTTTATACTTACTCAATCATCTTCAGAACACCTATGGTACTGCAGAAATATCAAACAGAAATCTAAGTACTCTGACCCTTCTATACACAGTTTGGAACTTGCATCTAGTACTGAAATAAAGTAGCATTTGGCATAGATGAGAGCACTAATACTCAGCATGGTTGTGACCACGTCTTCATATATTTTTATTTTACTATTGTTTACCAGTTAAGTGAATTGGTCTGCAGACCCTTTCCAATCACTCGGAGGAAGACAACAAAACATAGACAAATGCAAAAAAACTGCAATGAAACAACAGTATTATGCTGAATTTGAAATTTATATAATACAATTACAATGAAATAATAACATCATCCAGAATTTATAACAAATGGAGAATGAAAGGCATATAGCATTACTCAAAAACAAAGTAAAAATAATGGACAACTAAACAAAAGTTTTGCAATGCAGTACACATTTACAGTACAGCAAACCAGAGCAAAAGTGACACTTAGAACTAAAAATTGGTTCCAATTGCTTCTTTAACAAAGCTGGATTTCCATGCACTTTAGCTTTATTGAATTCGACTTCTGACGGCTACTGGTACTTCCTTGAATTCATATACCATTGGCATATTATCGTTTGTGCTGCTCTACTGGCAAAGTTCCTAACACTCTAAATACATGCAGACAATCACCAATATGTCTTGCTGAGTTTCTGAGATATCTAAATGACAATGAGATTTTTTTTCTGTGCTATTTCACTGTGAATTTGTTTTACCATGTTTAGTTTCTCATAAGCCAAACTGAATCTACCATGAATATGAACTTAGAGCTATGATGGCAGTTTTGACCCAGTAGTTCAGCACAACAATTAGAATAGGTTAAGAAGACATACACATCTCTTCTGTGCCTTCAAATCTCAGTGCCTTAAAAGTACTTTCAGACTAAGTGTTTCACTCTGCAAGCGCATCTAATTTATACTCTACATTCTGTGTATTCACTTTCAGCAACTCTTTCAGTCTGAACTGCCTTCTTGTTTCAAATGTTTCTGAGGCATTTTCAGACTTGACTGTAACAAGACATTTTACTTCATTTTACTTGTTTTCATATTTCAGTTGAACAAGGTGCACATTCTTTTGAACACATTTTTCCATTTATACATCTTAAAATATGGCATCTTCAAGCACAGTCTCTAGGGAATGTTTTAAATGTGGAACAAATGTTTCTCCCATGGTTACATACATATACTGAAAGAAGCTTGAATTGTAAACAGACAAAACATCCATAGTCTCCACTGCTGTTACAGTACACACTTGTGTTTTTTTTTAACATCCATTATTGTTACAACAGTGTCACTTTATTTCTCATTTAAGACTTTCATATCCACACTTAAGCTGAACACATCTACTTATTAGTTAATTATTTCAACTATGTACTAGTAATTTCACTTTCTCTACATACATGCACAATGTTTGATAAGGTCTGGTCCATGTCTCTTAAAAGCATGTCTCTTGTTTCATTACTTCTTAATACCACAAATTACATTACTAATAAATCTTGTGACCCACCAAGTTCACAGAGTCTGCCCTTTTATCTTCAGTTCAGTAACATACTCATCTACAGATCCCGCAGAACTCAAACCCATGGAAAGAACAAATTGGGAATAAACAGAACATGTTAGAACCACGTGCCTTTGCAAAGAGCAGATTAAGAATAAATGACCAGTTCTTTGCAGGTTCAGAATAATTTCTGAATTTCTCTCTTTCTGCTGATATTCCTGTCAGTCTCCATTTCAAGAAAAGTCAAAGAGGCAAATACAAAGTTTCTTCCTCAGGTAATCTTTTCAGGTGTCTCAGATAATCAACTTGCAATAGGAAAAAATCAAGTGCCTGCAGCCAAAAATTTCAATCTCCTGGAGAACCATCTTTATGAAAAATAATTACCAACGGTTGCAACTGGGACATTTTCTAATTCCAGATTATAGTTCTGCACTTCCAAACAATTTTAAAGCAAATTTATTTCTTCACTACTGCAGACAATTTTCACTAGCTCTGCAAATAATTCTTGACTTCTGGTGCCATGTGATGCAGTGACACCAAGTAAATAAGACAAAACACTGAAGATGTAGTCTAATCTCCATGACATGCATGACTGAACTTCAAAAAAGTGAGTGTATCGCATGACAGGTAGCTTTCTGTGTGTAAATATGTCATATTCTACAGGAAGGACAACATACAGACTCAGCACTTCAGAGTTCTTAAAATGTAAGCTTAATAACAAAGTCAAAATGCACTGATGTGTTCTAAAGTAAATGTGGTGCGAAGTCCAGACAAGAAGGTGTGTAAATGTCTGTGATGCTACTGCTGCCTGCAAAGACTTTGCAGTCATGCTAAAGACAGCACTTTTGTGAGATTGCTGTCCCACAATTATTTACAATTTTTTGTGTGCATATATACAAAACAGGTATGTGTACATACATATACACACACACACACATACATAAATACATACATAGACTCTCACACACACACATTAACCCATCAAGACCCAGCCACACAGAACTATCAGTTTTCCTGGGTGACTCTGGAGTTTTTAATCGGCTGAACTGGTGCAACTTTAAAATAGCGACACACTTGCAGCAACCATCAGCAGAACTGAAAGAATCTAAAATGCATGAAATCATATTCATTGGCTGTAATTTGCCAAATGCTTATTTACTTCAAGTCTTGTTTTTTTTTTTTTTTTTTTTTTTTACATTTCTTAATGCTGAGATTGCACAGCCTTAGGAGAAAAAAAAAACAGGAATAATTATTTTTCAAAATAAATGAGTCTCCCATTTGCATTCCCTGACAAAGCTGATTCAGAATCAGTATTTTCAACAATAAGGCATTCACCCGATAAAATTGTGAAGTGAAATTCTTACAATCCACCTACTCCATTTGAATAAAGCCCATGTTTACATTATGCAGCTTATTCAGCCTCATTACTTTACTTATAAGACCACATTGTAAATAAAAAATAAAAAAGTTACGTAAACTTTTAAACAGTAACCTTTGAAATTTAAAATAACATTAAGGCAACTTGCAGATCGGTTTTATCAGTTACTATCACCTCAGTATTAATAAAATAAAGAAACAGAGACGTGCACTTGTGCATTAATTACCAAGCAAACCGACTTATCCCGCTATTGCAGTGGCAAAGTGTCTGCCTGAGCTGTTTGAGACTCAGATTTGAATAGCATCACTAACAGCACAGTGATAAAGTAGCAGGAAAGGCCAATAAAATGTTGGAAAGAAGCAAATCCTCGGGAATGGACTCCAGAAAAACACAAACCACACACACAGCACTGTACCTGGCTTTGTTGAGGCTGTACTATACTTCAAATGTGTGTAAAACTGAAGATAATTTACAAAAAGAGAAATCAAGCTGGTGAAAAAACTACAGAGAAAAGTAATGAAAATAAGGGAAGCAGAAAGCTGTTAAGGCTGGAAATATTAATTTCACAACATAGACAACAGTATAGACATATTAGGATACAAAGGAAAAAGGGGAGAGGACTGTATTTAACTGGAAGCTTACCAAGGAAAAAGGGAAGAGAACTACATTTAGGTGGACGGCTACAGTGAGAACAGGGTACACAGGCAGAAATGCAGAATTAGATTTAGGCTTAGAATGGAAGTAAAGAAATACTGTTCTACAGACATGGTGTTGGGAAATAAAAAAAGACTACCAAAGAAGAATGTGGAACTAGGAGCAACAGAAAGCTTTAAATGTGCATGGGTCAGAAGATGATAAACGGGAGATCTGTTGGTCTCCCTTGATAGGTAGGATTAAACATTTCACAAAAATGCACTCGTACAAATAGCTCTCTATGATGGGAAACATGGGGTTACCTCCACTCAGATGGTGAAAATTAAAGTGAAAGACAGGCAGATGGGGGAGGGAGAGAAAGACAGATAGACAGAGAGAGAGCAGCTACTTTAAGCACAAATATGCTTATAGGTTCATAGGTCCACACATTAGTACTAGGCTAATTGCCTTTGTGTGCCACTTTAAGCCTAATCAATTTCCCCATATGAGACTCAAACTCTGCACCTTGTGTTTGTAAGGTAAACACCTTAGCCATTATGCCAAGCTTGCTGTTACTTTAGTATGTAGGCTTACTACTCCTCCACAATGTAAAAATGCATCTCACCCCCCTGAAGTGTAAAGCCTCTCTAACTGCTAGTAGTGATCATATTCAGCTGATTACTGCTCCAAGTTTGGGATCTCAAGGCAACTGGCCCTGAGAACCAACTCCCTATGGAGCAGTCATTTCTCCCTATTGTTTGCTCCTTGTACATCTAACAGGCCTATATGTGGAACAAGAAACCAGGGCTCTGAGTATACACTGGTACTTCATGAGTAAGTGGACCGGGCTGTAAAATTAAAAGCGGAGCTTTGAACCACAGGGAGGGTAAGAAGAGGGACATTTACTCAACAAGAGAATAATTAGATTAGCAAGTTAAATTAATCAGATATTTTGTTTTTCACTTACATGTATAAACCAGTAATGCATTTCATGACAGAAAATAAAAACTAAACTGACAAAATGAAAAATTCTGGATATTGAAGCAGGACAGAGAGACAGTAGTACTACTGAATCACACATATGGAGATGATTTCTGCCTGTAATTATAAATGGCAATATTTACTTACAAAATTCCACACCAACCTTATGCAGCTTTGAGTATGGCTTGTGTACACTGACAGACAATAAGTGACATGTATGTAAATTTGTACTCCTCTGGAATTAATGACCGACAGGTATGCAAATCACCAGACCTGACATGTACAAATTCATTAACTGTAACTCGCCAAAGAATAGTACAGGAATATAAAAAAGAAGAAAAAAAGCATTACTCACATTAAACTACATAAAAGACACTGTAAAATGTAACTCTTAGGTAAGCCTACCATGTACTTGAGATGTACACAATTAAGGTTTATATCTTAAAATAAAAATAAAAAACATTGGTGTAAAGGAAAAAATGGGCTGCTGAGGCACTTTAGCGTATAACAAACATTTATTTCACGCTTTTGCCAAACGAAAATTGACTTCATCAGAAATAATTATAACCTCTAAAAACCACAGTTGAGCCCAGCAGCATAAAGTCCACTGTTAAAACATAAAAAAACACACTGCCACAGCTAGGAATCACCCGTCGATACTTTATTAATCCAAATTACAAACGGATTGAGCGCTTTCTTCCCTTAACCAGGGATTTCATCAGAATCTACTTACAATCAAAATTTCCCCCTTTAAATACTTTATTGTAGCAATGATGTCACTCATTAAGAACTAATGAACCAGATTTAAAGTGCAACAAGCACTATCTTTATTGTTTAAAATTCATTTCATAAGATCCACTTTTTATTTAATATAGGCTTTATAGATATTATTTCATTTAAGCCTGGAGGTAAACTTGCTTGCAGTTTGATTTGCCATTTAGTTTCCCTCTCTTTTATATGGCTCCTATAGTCACCACCTCTTGGGTTTTTTGTCACTTTTTCTAAAATACTAAATCTAAATTCTTTACAGTCCTGGGAGATACTGATATGTCTATAAAGAACATTGTTGGTGTTTTTAGTACTAATTTGGTATGTGTGTTCATATATCCTATCCCTCAATCTTCTCTCAGTTTTACCTATGTAAAAACTGGGACAGGATTTACACATAGCCAAATATATTACTCCATTAGTTTGACAATTTCCTTTCTCTGTCCGTGTGTAAATACATTTGTTTAGATGAGAAGATAAAAATTAATAATTTTTTTAAAAACTGTAGTAAGACCAGAGAAAGGAAATTGTCAAACTACTGGAGTAATATATATATAATGAAATAATATCTATAAAGCCTATATTAATAAAAAAGTGGATCTTATGAAATTAATTTTAAACGATATGTTTTTAAAGATAGAAAGTGGAAAGGTGAATGACACATTTTTTTTAAATTAGGTTATTGTGTATTTACAAAGTTTTTTATGAATATTTTAAAGAATGCATAACAGATAAAATATTTTTTATGCTTGTTGCACTTTAAATCTGGTTCATTAGTTCTTAATGAGTGACATCATTACTACAATAAAGTATTTAAAGGGGGAAATTTTGATTGTAAGTAGATTCTACGTAATAACTTGGACACCTTGAACATATTGCAACATAAATGATATCTTTAGAATGACAATTAAATCCACCTGGTATCTTAATGGTATATTGTAAATGTTCTAAAATTACATTCACATATATAAAACTAGAAGCAGTACAAAAATTGCATTTATAATTGCCCAAACTTTTATTAGTATGAGGTACAAGAACCTTGGTATGGTTAAGCTGTACCAACTGTTTTATACTACAATTTTTCTTGTACAGAAAAACAGGATAACATCCAACAATGCTAACTAACTCACTACTTCCCTCAAGAATTTTCCAATTAGTGGAAATAATGTTTCTTATTTTAAAACTATTTACAGCCATATTTATTGCCGCGGTGGTGTAGTGGTAGCGTTGTTGCCTCACAGCAAGAGGTTCTCCCATTCGATTCTCCCGTTCGATTCTCGGCTAGAGAGTGTGGGAAGTGCCTTCTGTGTGGAGTCTGCATGTCTTCCCCACTGTTGGGTGGGCATTTGAAAGACATGCGTAAATGGGCGTGCCTTCGTTAAAGGTTGAACGTCGAGCTGGCACCTCGGCGTTCGTGAAAATCTACTGCCAATCATTAGCGGACCGGAGTTCCGCTGTGGCGAACCCTAACAGGGAAAAGCCGAAAGACAACAACAACAACAACTACAGCCATATCTATTGTGCAACTTTACCGATGCCTGACTGAACTTCATTCTTCTTTAAGAAACCTTTAGTTAAAATTGGTCCAAATTTTTCACTTCTTTTAGAGCTGATCTCTTTAGCAGTACTTTCTAAAAAAAAAAAAAAAAACTCAACTTATAACCTCTCTCCTGGAATAATGATATTACAAACAGCATTTCTTTATCAAAATCATCTAAACTAGTCATCCTCTAGGGATATTATTTTAATAAAAGATGAATGATTACTTGAATAATGAAGGTAACAGTTGGAAAAAGTTTTCTTACTATGTATTTTGCTTACAAAAATATTTTTTGTAGAGTCCCAATTAACTTTATATCTATAAAACAAACAGAAGCACTTCTGTCCCCCTGAACAATTTTTGAAAAGCTGGACTTTTTTGTTTAAAACTATCAACAAAGTTTTGAAATTCACAATTCACATCCTGAAAGATGAAAAACAAATCATCAACAAATTTTCTAAAAAAAGACTATCTGTTGAAGAATTAATGTGTGGAAGAACTTCCATCTCCCACCATCCTAGTACCAGTCTCGCAAAAGCCGGTACGACCGTTGAGCCCATTGCTACACCTTTTTTTTTTTGCTTATATTTCTTACTGAACAAAAATAAATTATTTACCAATAAGATTCTAAGTAATACATAGTATAAATTAATAGCTGTATAATTTATTTTAGTATATACAAAAATCTGCTGCCAATCATTAGCGGACCAGAGACAAATATTTAAAAATGACTGTAAACAATCAACTCCCTATTGTTGAGGTATGGAAGTGAAAAGGGACATTACATCAAATGTTAACATACAGTTGATGCCTTCTTGATATTTACAGTTCTCATTAAACAATCTAATATTAACTAGGAAACCCCATGAATCTCTTATATGTGAAGGAAGCTGCTGTACTATGGGATTTAAAATGGAGTCTAAAAACAAAGATATTCATTCAGTACTTCCATTAGGTGCAGACACTATAGGTCTAAAAGGGGGATTCGTGCTTTTTTTTTTTTTTTTTTTTTTTTAAATGAAGTTTAGATAAGCCAAAAAGCACACCTATTTTCATATGTTCAACTAACATGGTTATAAAGTTCAAAATTCATTTCATCATTCATCAAAAATTCCTAAAGACAATTCTGAATATACTTCAAACTTTTTGTACTTCATATAAGGTTACCTCTAAATATTCATCTATATTACCCAATCACCCAACATTGCTTATATAGCTTCAATATAAGTTTCTGCATTCATAATTACTAATCCCCCCCTTTGTCTGGCTTCCTAAACCGGAGCTATATTTTAAATTCAAAAGTTCTTTCAAGTCCTTTCTTTCATCAACATTGAAATTGTAATAAGGTTCATAGTTCTTTTCACTTAAAGTATATCTGATGTCCCTTTCACAAAACTGCTCAAATGTTTTCAGAGTGTGATGTAAAACAGGATTGTATACAGACGGCTTTCTAAAACAATCATACCAAAAATACACATCTTTTAGCAAGTAATTCAGGTTGAGCTTTTGGGTAAACAGCTTAAGTTCCAGGATGGTTTTACTTAAATTTGTCCTACAACTGGGTATGAAGTTCATCCCCAGTTCTAACACTCTAAAATGAAAATCATTAAATTCATAGTCTGACAGGTTAAAAATCTTAGATATCATTATATTTTTCTTCCTCTGCTTCAGTTGGAATAACTTTTTACTCTCCCTTGACTGAAGTTTTTTGAAACCTCTGAATTGCCACCAATAAAAGGAGAACTGATATTTGGAGGACATAAAAGGGAGCTCGGGAAAGTCAAAACCAAAAGCTCCTACTTCCCCTTCTAGTTGTCTAGCACCAGAACCTGTCATCGTAAATGTCATTGTGCTGCATTTCACCTGCTGGTTTTAAAGGGCTCACATTCTGGAAATTGATCTTACGGGGAAAAAAAAAAAAAAAAAAAAAAAAAAAGAGTCTCGTTAGAAGAATTATAATTAAAATTAGCAGTCATTTCATTTTTCTTGGAATTGAGTGTATGCTGTCTTAGACTCATGCTCTGTCACATCTCTGGCAAGCTTCTTCTGCTTACGCAGAACAGTCTTTTTGTAACTATCAACCACTGGAACTATACTGCTGTAGTCATTCTGCATCCCTGGTTGGTCCCGCAGCAACTCATTCAAATTCTCATCCATTTTTCCAATCTCTATTTTCAATTTCTCAAGGATGAGACTATTATTTTTTATTATAAAGGTTTAAAAATTCAAGACCAGCATTATTGAAGAAACAAGTTATTGATACCATTAGGGATTATTACAAAACATAACTCCTTATCATTATTATTTTTATTATTATTACTAATTTCAGAATCATATACATTGTTCAAAGTATTTGTTTTCTAAAGACAAAGCCTGAAACGTCTTCAAATACTTTTCAATTCTGTAATTAACTGGGCTTTAACATTATGCTTAAAATTTTCATTGTGCCGTTCGTTGATAGCTAAAAACAGATCATAATTATAATGCATAACTCCTGCCATGTCTTTATAATGCATAACTCCTGCCATGTCTTTAAAATATGAACTGTTTGTATTACCTGGAGGCTGAATATTCTGCGGAACTTCAATAACAGTCTCGCCACTGATGAAAGAATTATTAAAACCTCCAAGTGGATTTGTTCTTGGACCCGTATTTAAACTCCTTAGACAAACCAATTTTTTAAAGACTTATGCATATCAGAAAAAAAAGCCAATAGATCTTGTAAGGTCTCATCCTGGTTCTCCGTAACCATATGCAAACTTAGATTAAGCAACTCATCTTCTGAACTGCACACCATAAGGAAATACAATAAACCAACAAGAAAAAAAAGGATAATCTGGAACAAGATTCCCAACCAAATGGTACACAATAAACAAAAATAAAAAAAACACTGGTATAAAGGAAAGTGAGCTGCTGAGGCACTTTAGCTTACACCGAACTTTTATTCCACGCTTTCGCCAAATGAAAATTGCCTTCATCAGAAATAATTACAACCTCTAAAAAGCATTTTATAAACACATTTAAAATGTTCAACAACCAAGCATTTAAAAAAAAACTTAATTAGTTAATACATTAATAAATAAATTGGCACAGTGCATGTTTAATCCTTTATTTAACTGTAAATCTTATGTTCGCTAAGAAAACATTTGAAATTAATGGTCTCATTGAAACCAGGCAGCTGATCAGCCCCCAGTCTTATTTGCCATTCAGTTTCTCTTCTTTCAATATAATTTTTGTAGTTTCCACTCCTCATATCCATTGACACTTGTTCTAATACAGCAAACAGAATTTTTTTTGTCACAAGAGATAGTACATTTATGCAAAGCATTTTTGCTGTCTTATACTTTAATATCACACGTGTTCTTTAATTCTAGTGGCTAGGCTTGGACTCCCTGAACATGCTGCAATATAAACAATACCTTTAGAATGACAAATCTACCTGGTATCTTAATGGTATCTTGTAAATGTTCTAACATTACATAGGGTCCTTCATATACAAACCTACAAGCAGTACAAAAATTGCATTTAAAAGTGCCCAAACTCTTATTAGTATGAGGTACAAGAACCTTGGTATGGTCGTGCTGTAGCATCTGTTTTATACTACAATTTTTCTTATACACAAAAATAGGATAACACCCAACAACGCTAACTAACTCACTACTACTCTCAAGAATTTTATGGATGACCAGTTTAGATGAAGAAATACTGTTTATAATGTCATTATTTCATGAGAGAGGTCATATAAGTTGAGTTTTTTTTTTAGAAAGTACTGTTAGATCAGTACTAAAAGAAGTGAAAAATTTGAACAGATTTTCTTAAAGAATGAAGTTCAGTCAGATATTGGTAATCCCCATTTAGTACTCCACTGCACAATAGACATGTCTGTAGATACTTTTAAAATAAAAGACGTTATTTCCAATAACTGGAAAATTATTGACGGTAGTAGTGAGTTAGTGTAGTTGGGTGTCATCCTACCTTTGTGTACAACAAGAATTGCAGTATAAAACGGTACAACATGACCATACCAAGGTTCTTGTACCTCATGCTAATAAAAGTTTGGGCACTTACAAATGCAATTTTTGTACTGCTTGTACGTTTATATATGAAGGACCCTATGTAATATTAGAACATTTACAATATACCATTAAGATACCAGGTAGATTTGTCATTCTAAAGGTATCATTTATACTGCGGTATGTTCATGGTGTCCAAGTTATTATATAGGTATGTCCGCCAGAAGCTTAGCCACTAGAATTAAAATATAAGACAGCAAAAATGCTTTGTATAAACATACTATCTCTTGTGACAAAAATGAATTACGGTTTGCTGTATCAAAACAACTGCCAATTGATAGGAGGGGTGGAAATTACAAAATTATACTGAAAGAAGAGAAACTGAATGGTAAATAAGACTGGGGGCTGATCAGCTGCCTGGTCTCAGACTGTCAATGCCAAATGTTTTCTTAGTCAACATAGACTTACAGTTAAATAAAGGGTTAAACAGGCACTATGCTAATTTATTTACTGATGTATTAACTAATTATGTTTTTTTTAATGACTTGTTGTTAAACATGTTAAATGTGATAAATACTTTTTTTAGATGTTGCAATTATTTCTGATGAAGTCAGTTTTCATTTGATGATAACGTGGAAGAAAAGATTGGGGTGTACGCTAATGTGCCTCAGCAGCTGATTTTGCCGTTATACCAATGCTTTTTATTTCTACTTGTTTATTATGTAGCACTTTGTTGGGAATCTTGTTCCAGTTTGTGGTTTTTTTTTTATCATGGTTTACATCTTGTTTTTCCTGTATATTTTACTATACCTGGGTCCCTTCGGAAAATGGGCACTGCCTAGCAGGACCACACAGGTCAATAAAATGTGAATAAAAAAATACTTTAATGGAACTGCATTGCTAATCCATACCACTGAACCTGCCACTGCCAAATGAATACATACAAAATACTATTCAGTGCAACATGATACAAGCAAAGAAGAATCATAAATTGTATTAAGCCCCTTGAATTCTAAGTAAAGAAAATCAGCACCTGGAGTCATCATACCTGCTGCACTTGCAGTGGCATTTTAGCTCATACATTTCATGAAAAAAATGGCATAAATCAGCAAGTTTATAGCTTTGTTAACATTGCACTACAGTGTTGCTTTTCAGAGCAATTTTACAGCATTCATCTACTTGAATGTGGGGTGCAAAGGACAGTATCCACACCCAAAGTTCACAGGGTAAAAAACATGAAGCTGCAATGCATTTGCTGAAAAAAAATCACACTAATAAATTAAAAATACTGGCTCTTGGAGAAGGGGGTGCAGGGTAAGAAATGTGCATCAGTAAAGCACATACTGACAAACAATTGCACTGATAACTAAAAACACCAATTATTAGAGTAGGGAATGCTTGGAGATGTGACGTAGCCCCCTGATGGAAATAGGACTACAAGTATTGTTCTGATAAAATCATACACTGACACGATAAGCTGCAGTTTTACAATATTTTGAGCAATAGTTGAATCATGCAGAATTATTCATCTGGCTTATGTTATGCTACAATCTTCCAATAAGTAATCAAGCAGTAATGTAGGTACATGTGAACAAGTGACATGTACAGTAAATAATCTGTCTCTAGTGGCACCTTTGAATCACAGTACCATTAAATATAGAATGCAATTTAGACCAGAGGTCATGCGTGTCTTGTCAATACCCACCCTCAGACTCTGCCACCTTTGGCAAGGAGAGTGATACCTGGATACTCTGGTGTACATGTAAGGGCATTTATTCAGTTTCCCAAACTATGTTTGAAGGATGACAGGGAACTGCATTGCTTGACATTCTGGAGGAGTCTATTCCAGAGCAGGGGAGGTGCTGAATGATGAACTTCTCTCTCTCCATTTACTTTTATTTCTTGATGAAGGTTTAGATTTCTGGTTCTGGTGTTGGCTGCAAAATCTGACTTGTTGAAAAATGAAGCTCAATGACTGCTATCTATGGGCCTGGTAAGCTAGGCAAATGTCATCCTCAGGAGCCTGTATGACACAAAGCACAGGATGAAGGACTCCAGGCTCTCTTGACAGCTAAGATTTGAGACCCCAGAGATCTTTTTTTGTTCGGAACCTCTGTGGATTTTCATTTTTTTTTTGTTTAATATGTTTAGCCAGATACATGAATAAAGGATGCATTATATTCAACAATATTCAGACTAGATCAATAACTTCCTTCATTTTAGAAGAGCTTACCTTGGTAAACAGCTATGAAATGCAGAAGGGTTTCCTAACTACAGTTGCCATGTGATGGTTAAAGGAGAAGGAGCTATCAATCCATTTGCCTCAATTCCTGATCACTGATTTGTATGGCAAAGGGGTACTTTCAGTGTAGCAGGATGCAGAGTGTTTTTGCTTCCCAGAGGAGATGATGCTACATTTCTTCGCATTTAATTTGAGTCATTTTTCAATGTACCAGGAATGGACTTGCAACATTTTTGGAGAGAATATGCATCCAAAGGGGATTTAATAAACACAACCATCTCACAATCATCAGCAAACATTGCTAAGCAAAGATCACAGTTCACAGTTTAGCGGCATAAAACAGATGCCAACTAGAAGAAGGGGGGGGGCATACAGATCCTTAGGGGACACCAATCATCATCTTCTCTCTTGCTGGGGAACACCACAAGTCACCTTCTCTCTGTTTGAGGAGGTGTCACCCACTTCAATAAAGTGCATTCTATCCTTAAGCCAGATGACTATCCATCTTACCATGTAGGGATTTCTGTTTAAGGCCATCAACTTATGAACAACTCCATTACATGGTATGGTATCAAATGCTGACAATATTCAGCCAGAAGGACTTGCCCTTAAAGCTAAATTGTGGTGGGTCTATCTTAGTCGTGATTTATGAGATCAAGGATGATATGCTACATTGCTTTACAAATAAGACAGATAAGGCTGATGTGTCTATATTTCTGGAGGTCCCTAATGCCCCCCCCCCCCCTTAGGAGGGTACATTGCTATAGCCCTGCACCAAGATTCAGGGACATAACCTGTACAAAGGCTTAGGCTAAACAGTCTGAAGAAAGGATCAACGATTGCACGTTAAATGTCGTTTATCAGGCAAACCAGTATATTGTCTGGAACCATGAAGAAAGTGCACTACTCCTTTCATAGGTCATTTGATGACCAGGTTAGGTACAAACCCTAGTGGACTTTAATAACGTGGAAGGGCAGACGAGGGGTGTGGTTTCCCAACATGCCGCATATGGTAAGTAACTTTCACTCCCTGGAAAGCAAAGAAGAACTGAACAGAAACCTCAAGGATGTTAACAACAGGAAGTCAATGGGAAACAGTGTAACATACTCATGCTGTAACTCAGTGATTTTAAACACACCCTGAGATATTAGATTCACTTGAAAACTTTGAATAATTTCAGACAAACGTTTGAATAAACCAAAAACAGTAAAACGTTATAAAGCAGAAAGAAAATTACATAAAGCGTTCACATTGCATATATTAATTACAGTAAAAGACTCATGCTGCATTTTGGAAAGCAGGTGGCAAATACCATAATTTGTACAGATACAAAACAAAGGTACACATATAGCCATTTCGTATAGCAATTACTGTAAGAACACTGACTCACCTTCAGATTGTCAAACGACTGATAACCACATAAACTTATCTTGACATCTAATTAACTGTACCAACCGCAACGCTACCCTACTAAATTGTCCTGACACCCACAGGAAAAGTAACGTACTAAATGGTCCGAACACTAAGCACCAGGATCCTCTAATGTGCAACCTGTAAAACGTGTCGTCTAACTGTAACCGACATGAGAAGTCAACCCTAGACACAGTAGTGAACCCCACCAAGTTCCACCTCTACCTAACCAACATCACAGCCCACAGGCGATAGGCAGCAATTTCATCTCGGCAAGTGTAGGGGGAAGCTGTTGTGCGTTTCACTTTCTGATAAAAGGCAAGAGGGTATAATCTCTGTTATAATCAGCTATTCTGTCAGTTTAATTTCTGCAAGTCTATTGTAGGGTTGCCACCGTTTCAAATGCCCAAAGTGAGACATTTTTGGTACAAACGTCAGACTTTGCAGGGCAAAACATACCCACGGCCAGTACAAAGGACATAACTTCATTTTTTGCCTAAATAAAATATTATTGTAGCATTTTAGTTGCTTATTCTGTTTCTTATAACATTTAGGTGTTTCAGATACAGAATAACTGTTTTGTGCAACTATTACATAAAATATAGGAAATATGTTTGTCCTAAAATCTTAGGACATTTGACATTTTTCGATTTCTTTGCAGGACATAACTGCCCAAAGAGGGACAGGTGGTAACCCTAGTCTTTTGGGTTTCTAATGCCATGACGGAATGGATCACATTCCTAAGTCAGCAGGGTATGATTAAAGTTTGATGTTAGCCAAAAGTGCTCTTCGCAGCGTCAGCAATGTGCCCAGCATCGACTCCTGCAATTCGTACGAAGTTACATGCATAGCTCTCAACATCCATCTAATGTGGGACAAATAGGCAACATCATATGGAACATACTAACAGTTTAAGCTAGGAAGGTCAAAATATGCTGGTTTACTTATAAAAATATCTTTAAATGAATTAATATGATTATTTTCTATTTACCATGGATATAGGTTTAAAAAATTGTAACACTGAATGTGTGAGAGACCCATTCAAAGAGTAACATGAAATGAACTTTTTCTTCTTTCGGGTTTTCCCCGGTTAGGGGTCGCCACAGCGGATCACCTGTCCGCTCATGATTGGCAGTGGAATTTTACGGTGTGGAGATGCCAGCCCTGCACCCAACCTTCCACAAAAGACACACGCACGCACACCTTGGACCAATTTAGATGGTCCTCCCAATCCTCCCACAGCATGTCTTTGGGATATGGGAGGAAACCCACGCGACCACAGGGAGAACATGCAGACTCCCGCACAGAAGGCACCCCAGCCGAGGATCGAACCGAGAGCCTCATGCTGTATGGCGACAACGCTAAATGAGGTACATTCCTCGCAATTAGGAACACTTGAACTGTATGGTTACACGTACAGTACTGATTGTTTTGAAGTATTGGTGATGTCATTTTTAAATACAGTATTACCATAATAGCCCTTACTCGAGTAATACAAGCTTAACCACGCCCCTTTAGATCATTCTCAACCACAGCGTAATGCCCCGCATGCGTAGTCCCGCCCCCTCAGTTACCTACTTCCGTTCCCAGAACGAAAATAGTAATATTGGTGTTTATGGTGATTTTAAAGGTAGTATTTTTGAAGCGCTGCACTTTTTCATTAATAGGTTGGTCTTATTGGGGGGATTATAGGGAAATCGTGGATATGGTGAAAAAGTTTTACTGGGTGCTTTTCTTCGTTGCAGCGATTCAGATGATATATTTGTTACTTGTAGTCAAACTATAACATGAAATTCAACTTTTCTCATGAAAACTCTGCTTTCTTTTTGAAGAATTGTAACTATAGAATAGCGTTGCATTGGTTTAAATTGTCTCTAGGGATTTTATTATAGATATAGATATAGTCATCCTGACAGAAACCTGGCTAAAACCTCACATTACCAGTGAGTAAATAATCCCTACAGGTTACTGCATACTAAGAGTAGACCGGCTAAACAAGAAAGGAGGCGGTGTAGCTATAATATTTAAACAGCATCTAAACATCCAGATTTTAAAATCACAGCTCCACAAATAGGCAACGAAGAAATAATATATACCAACCTCAAAATAAACCAAAACAAAACCATCAACATAATTGGATGCTACTTCCCACCTGCCAAAACATCCCTCCACTAGAAAACCTCCTTAGCTGGTCTGCCCACCATCTCCCCCAAAAAACTATCATTTTAGGTAATTTCAATATTGACTGGCAATCCTGTTCTGGCAACCATCCAACCCATCATGTAAACCTTCATGGCTTCACCCAACTAGTCCAGTTACCAACCAGGATAAATAAAAACTCCAGCAAGCACACTACCCTGGAATGGATACTAGTCAGTAAGAGCCCCCAGTCATATATAACAGGCTACTTATCAGATAGCCTCAGTGATCACTCCCCAACATTCCTACTCAAAAAATACCTGTACCAAGCTAAACCTGTCATCTACTGTCAAATACGTAAAAACTAAACTTTAACCCACTCACATTCATCTCATCCCTCAAAGAATGTAACTGGCATCCTCTAAAGTACCTCAGTCTAGATGACGCAGTTGAGTTTTTTAATACTACCTTCCTGAGCATCCTTAATTACCATGCCCCCATAAGATTTTCCAGAACCAAAGCACAATCCTCCCCATGGCTACAGAAAACCACTAAGTCAGAAATGAAAAACAGGGATAAAGCATGGGAGCACTGGCGCAAAACCAAAACCCCCTCAACTAGACATAAATTCCTAGAACTACGCAATAGAGTCAAAAAGCTAATAAAATAGGACAAATTCCAATACTATCAGTCTGCTCTAGACTCCTCACAACACAGCCCCAAATAATTCTGGTCCTCCATAAACTCCATCCTCCACCCAGGCAAAGTCAGTACCCCTCCTCCTAACATCCCTCACTCCTCAGAAAATATTGCTACCTCATTCAACACACACTTCACCCAAACCATACTATTATTAGCTAAACAACACAACCCCCCTTCTCTCCAACCCACACCTTCAACTAGTAATCTCCCCACTGCCTTCTCTTTTTCTCCTGTACCTACCTCCAACATAAAAAAAACTCTTAACTAAACTTAAACCCACCAAATTAGCAGCAGACAACCTCCCAAGTGAATACCTACAAATCACAGCTGATGCTTTGGCCTACCCAGTATCCATCTTGATTAACCGATCTCTGTCAGAAAGTTACGTTCCCACACTATGGAAAATATCACATATAATTCCCCTCCACAAAGGCGGACCCTCCACAGAACTAACCTATTACCGCCCCATAGCTATTCTCTCTCCACTCTCCAAAATACTAGAGAGATGCATACACTCTCAGGTCTCAGACTACGTCTTTACTAACAACCTCCTTTCCAGTACTCTGCATGGTTTCCGACCAAACCATAGCACCACCACTGCCTTACTCTCCTTTACTAACACTATCCTTCAGCATAAAAACAGTGGCTATCTCTCCTCTGCTACTTTCCTAGACCTATCTAAAGCATTTGACATGGTCCCACACAAACAACTTATCTCTGTCCTCAATAACCTATCCTTCTCTCAATCAGTCACCAACTGGTTTCAGAGTTACCTGTCTGACCGCCAACAATCCATTGTATGGCAGAATGACATATCTCCCCAACTACCTGTCTCCATAGGGGTTCCCCAAGGATCCATCCTTGGACCCCTTCTCTTCTCTGTTTACACCAATAATCTAGCCTCTGCCACCAAACATGGCACACTCATAGGTTCATAGGTTCATAGGTTCATACTAGGCTATCTGCCCTAGGGCATTTATAAGCCTAGCCAGAGTTGTGTGGCTTTCACCACCCCTTAGGTTGAAGAATACTATACCCATTAGTTTGCCGTGCCTCTGTCCAACAGTGATACAGAGATGATCCCCGGAGTAAACCTACGATCTCCCATCCACTGGTCAAGATTCCTCTTGAACAGAGCCAGCAAGGTGCTCTGTCTCACATGGACCGGGATTCTGTTCCACAGCATAGGGAGTCTCTGGGTGATGAATCTGTCCCTCCAGCACGTCCTATTTATATCTGTGTTGAGGTTTAAGTCTCTTGCTCTTGTGGCTCTGGTGGATTTGGATTTTTTGAGGTGGAGCATGTCCATTAATTCCGGGTTGGACATGGCCTTGTATGTCAGGCACAGGTCACCTCTGAGCAAACGGTATGTGACTGAATAGAGCTGGAGTTTCTTCAGTCGGGCAGCATATGGCATATTTTTGAGCCCCTTTATCCTTTTGGTGAGGAACTTTTGGGGTCTTTCCAATTGCTGCAGGTGTCGGGTAAGATACATTCCGAATGGGGCATTGTACTCAATCATTGGTCTGATAAGTGAAGAGTACAGGGAAACAATGACCTCCCTTGATCTGGATGTGAATCCCTTCATGATCAGGTGGGAAATGTAGAAGGTCTTTCTAACCACTTTAGCAATGTGAGTGTCAAAAGAAAGGTTACTGTCAACTTGGGTCCCCAGGTCCTTGATAACCTCTTCTGTGCTTAATGGATTGCCACCTATGTGGTAACTTGGGGTTACCTTGTTTTTACTAAAGGGTATGACTATACATTTTTTTGGCGTTTAGCTTAAGGCCATGGCTCTGGCACCAGTTATCCGTTTCTATGAGACCTCTCTGAAGGATATCTGTGTCTGATGGATTTTCAACTATGGCACCCAGTTTGCAGTCATCTGCAAACTTTGTCAGCCACAATCCTCCTGTGTTTGCCTGCACTTCTGAAAAGTAGATGCTGAACAAGAGGGGGCCCAGGACTGAGCCCTGTGGGACACCGCTTGTGACCGGCTTGGAGTCTGACATGGCACCAGCAACTCTAACCCTGTGGGTTCTGTCCTTGAGCCAGTTTGCAACCCATCTTGTGACATATGGGTTTACATTTAAGCTGGTGAGCTTTTCTATGATACCCGAGTGGGGTATTGTGTCGAAAGCTTTGCAAGGTCAAGGTAGGCTGTGTGAACTGCCTTACCCTCATCAATGGCCTTGGTGACTGTTTCAAAAAGTCGACCAAGTTCAAGAGGCATGATCTGCCCTTGACAAAGCCGAATTGGGTAGGATCCAATGTCTGTAGGTCCCCTATGTCTTTATTTATGAGTTCCATTATGATCCTCTCCATAGCTTTGCAGACCAGGCTTGTTAAGCTTATGGGGCGGTAATTACCAGGGTCCGTAGAAGCACCGCCTTTGTGGAGTGGGACCACAGTTGCCGTACACCACTCTTTGGGTACGTATCCTGTGGTAAGGCTAAGATTAAACAGCAGCCTTATGTGTGGGTTTAGTTCCTCATTGAGTTCGTGTAGCACACAGCCGGGGACACCACCCTGTCCCATTGATGCTGTGTTTTTAGCTTTAGAGAGAGCAGCTCTCACCTGGGCATTTGAAATGATTGGGAGGCTACACTCTGCTGGGATAGATATTTCTCCTTTTGGGGGGGAGGGAGGGGAGAAATTTTCACTGAACCTGTCTGCCAGTATGTTTGCAATGTCTGTGGGTTCAGTGATTTTTGTATCATTTTGGACTAATTCTGAGCATATCTGGGAGTTTCCACCCAGATTTCTAACATAGCTAAAGAAGGCCTTATGATTGTCTTTTGAGTCCTTGGCGATTTTTCTCTCAAAGTTGGCCTTGGATGATTTTATGAGTGATAGTAGTTTTTTACTAGTATTGATCAGAGATGTCTTCCCTTTTAGGGATTTTGCTCTATCTTGTAGTAGCTTTCTCCTCTTGTTGTAAAGTTTGTTTATGGCTGGGGTCCACCAAATCAGGTGCTTGCCTTTGGTGGAAAGGGTCTTGATTTTATTTGGGATTGCTTGATCCATGCAATCCTGGAGGTGCTTGTAGAAAGCATTTGTAAGGGATTCAGCAGCGTGGGTTGTGGTTTCCAATGGCTCAGGGGCCTTGAAGGATACCACACCAGTCTTAAGAAGTGTGAAGTTGGCTTTTGAGAAGTTCTTCACTGTGGTCTTTTTTGTTGGGGGTGGGGGCGGGATGTGGATCTCCAGTGAGATTAGTTTATGGTCTGATCTCACCAATGAGGGATATACTTCTGGTGTGGAGCATTTTGTCCCCATGTTTGTGATGATCATGTCTAGTATATTTTCACCTCTTGTGGGAGTGGTGACAAGTTGTTCCATAGCATTTGAGTTTATGAACTCCAGGAACCTTTGGGCTAGGGTATTGGGGCTTGAGTAATGTTCCCAGTCTATGTTTGGGTAGTTGAAGTCACCCAATATGATGGTGTTTGGAGAGACATTTATACTCTCCAGTGTCTTCAGGAAGGCTGTGTGGGGTTCCTGAGTTTGAGAGGGTGGCCTGTAACATGCTACAAACTGTAGAGCAGTTTTGCCTATGGTTAATTGCACCTGAATGGTCTCTGATGCTTCGTGAGTTGCCACCAGCCTGGAGGTGTGGGTATCCTTGATGAATATGGATACACCCCCTCCTTTTGTGGTACGGTCTGGGTTTTGGGGCCGGAATGCATGATATGAGGCAAAACAATACGCAGATGACTCAACCATCATCTGCTCAGCCCAGTCCCTACCCAAACTGCAAAAAGTCACACAGGAAGCCTTTTCCTCTGTTGCATCTTGGTTATCCGATGCCCAATTAATACTCAGCCCAAACAAAACTAAACTACTCATCTTCCAACCCACCAAACATACTCAAAACAACTCTCACTTTAACATCACAGCAAAAGACAACACCACTATTTACCCAACTGAACACATCAAATCGCTAGAAGTGGAAATAGACAATAAACTAAAATTTGACATTCACATGTCCATGACTATAAAAAAAGTCCACAAAAAACTAGGAGCGTTATACAGAAATAAGCAATTTCTCACCAAAGCAGCAAAGATTTCAATAGCAAATTCCCACCTTATCTCCATCCTACTTTATGCCTCTCAAATATATACCAACCTAAGGCAATGCGATCTAAACAAGCTAAAGACCTGCTACAACAAAATCACCAAATTCGCCACAGGGGCATCCTACTGTAGTCACCACTGTCTCTCACTTGCTGAACTGGGCTGGCTTTTATTCCCTCACCTCCTTCAGTGGTATCAACTCTCACTCGCCCACAAACTAGTAAACCATCCACTAAATGTCCCATCCCTCCAGAATCTACTCCAACCTTATCGCACCACCAGACCACTAAGATCCAGCAACAAAAATCACTTGCAGATCACTAAAGCCAATAACAATGCTGGTGAAGCACTATTCTCTTGCACCATAGCCAAATTATGGAACTCCCTTCCACCCACAATTACCCCCATACCATCATGCACTCACTTCAAAACTTTACTAAAAGTGCACCTAAAAACATGCTGGCTATGCCCTTGCAACTCCCACTCTAATATCACCCACCTCATCCAACCACTACCTTTCTTTCCACTCCACTAACTACCTTGATTATAGCAAGCTCAGTTGCTCATAAGCCTAGTACTTATTATACAGCAGGAACTTCTCATTGTAACATTTGTTAATGTCTGTTATGTACTTCACAAATAAAGATTCTAGTTGTCTATTGATGTACTATGTTCTTCATCTGTAAATATGTTGTAAGTAATTGCTATGTTAAATTGTTAATCGCTATGTAATCCAATGTAACTACTGTCTGTTTATTTTAACGGTGGAGCTTTTCTCCCTGGGCCTCCGCTGAAAATGGAGCTACATCTAGTCGGACACTCCCGGTCAACAAATGAAAATAAATAAAAATAAATAAATAAATAAATTATTGACGAGTGCTCGCTATTCTGCACCTTTGTAGTGCATACCTCTCAAGATTTTAGCTCCAGAATCAGAAACAAATACAGAAATTATTAGGTTCACCATTCAAAAATATGAATACTATTAACTACAGATGTTGACAGAACAGGTAAATGTGAATTATCCTGCATCTTCTGAAGCAAAAGAAGTGTGTTAGTTATTAAGCGTAATCCATCAGTTGAGAGGCATACTCGAGTTGGCCTCATGAATTTTGATTGTACTTATTTTACTGCCTGCACTTTAATAGTCATTTTTGTGTTTAAATTACCTGTTTAACTGTTGTAGGCTACACACTTAAGTGTGATAGCCATTTCTTTGCATTTAAAGTGCTTTTTTTTTTTTTTTTGATTGTATCTGCTTTATTTTCTGAAAAAACAAAAGAATATATACTTGTTTTCCCGCCTTTGTAAGCTAGTATAGCCCAGTTTTCAGGTTAGTGCTGAATTCAGGGCTGTGTTAAAAGTTTCTGTGTTTGTCCATACCTTACTTGGATAGAAGGAAGTTTCTCTTTTCACTGTGAGAGAGGGAGGGAGCTTTGAGCAGCCTGTCTGTCCCTGGAGGAGTGGTTTCAGCCGAGAAATTAGTAGTTTATTGGCTATTTTGGGCTAATTTCTATCTCTTTCATTTCCCTGCTATAAAACCTGCATTTCCATGGTTTTGCGCCCCGGGCAGTGCCGGTTAGCTAGGGTATAATTATTCCCAGCTCCACAAAGTCTACTCTTCAATTTTGGAACTAGATAAACTTTCAACTTAAGCACTCAAACCATTCACTTCTCATACCGGCACTTGCTCAAAACTCATAGCAAGCACTAATAAACCTTAGCACTAGCCCCCCCCCCCATACTGTAGAGAAGGATAAGGTTCTCATTTCGACCTTACCAGCCAATCAGTAAAACAGTTCACTATACCTATCCAGGCATGTCCAAAGGGCAGTTTCAGGTGTACTCTCTGGTTCAACTGGTGAATCTGGGCATTTTGAGGCAATGTTACAATTGCCTCATGTACACAGACAACCCCCTCCTCCTTCCACCAAACACTAATACATGCGAGAGATGCAATTATACAGCCAAACTGCAGGCTAAGCTCTCTCAACCCAAGACCAGGCAGTCAAGAGGAGAAGGGAATTACTTGCATCACACCACCAGTCTCACATAGACCTATGAAACCAGCACTGGCAAAAAACACACATAAATACACGAAAACATACTCGGAGGCTCTCAATAAAAATTTGCAGGAGAAACAGAGACCTCCAAAGCAGACATCCAAGCAACCCCCACCCCCCCAACACAAACCATGATACACATACTTCACAAAATCAGTGTGCCACACAATCGCAGCCCTTAAGGCAAAATAACATACCCAACACACTAATAATAGGTGACTCTATAGTCAGGCACACTGACGTCACACTCACTAGGTTGAACAAGGAGAAAGTTACTGTTAGCTGCCTGTCGGGTGCCAGGATCCGCCACATAACACAAGCACTCAGGTCACTCCAGAGCAAGTACAAATATGATTCTGTTATTGTCCATGTTGGTGTGAATGACCTGAGCCATACCTTCCTGGACTACATGAAAAGAGATATGGAGGAGCTCTCTGATCACGTAGCCCAGACTGGTATGACCCTGAGTAGCATCCTGCTCTCACCAAGAATGATACCACGGTATAGAGAAAAAATGATCAATTTCAACAATCGGCTAAGCGTCTGGTGTCATTCACTGGGGATCCAGTGTCTGTCAGCCTGGGATGACATGCTCGACAAGCCACGCTGCTTCGCTAGAGATAGCTTGCACCTGTCACCTTTAGGCTTTTGAATACTGGCCAAGGCTCTTGCCACCCCCATAGTGCCTTTTTAAGGCAAGGCTCAAAAGACAAACCCACCACCTAAATAGTACAAGTAACAAAAAACTGAGGGTAATGCTACTCTATGCCAGAAGTCTAAACCTCCAAATGCACGCACTCGAGGCACTCCTCAGTATGGAGAAAATCGATATGTGTGCAGTAACAGAAACCTGGTTTAAGGCTCCGGAGAGCACCCCAGCACTACCAGGCTACAATTCATACCATACATTTCGGCCACAAAACCCAGACTGAAATACAAAAGGCGAGGGAGTATCCATATTCATCAAGGATACCAACACCTCCAGGTTAGTGGCACAGCACGATGCTTCAGAGATCATCCTCATGCAACTAACAATGGGCAAAACTGCTATTCAAATTTTAGCTTGCTACAGATCACCCACCATGTCCCAGGACCCCCCACTCTGCATTCCTGGAAACACTGGGAAACATAAAGGTCCTACCAAACACCCTGAAATTGGGTGATTTCAATTACCCAAACACTAACTGGGAGAACTACTCAAGTACAAACTCCCTTGCCCAACATTTCCTAGAATTTATAAACTCAAATGCCCTGGATCAACTGGTCAACGCACCCACCAGAGGTGACCACATATTGGACCTGGTCATCACCAACATGGGCGACCAGTGTTCCACACCGGACGTCAACCCTTCGCTGGTTAGATCTGACCATAAATGAATTACCCTGGATATCCACATTCCGCCACCATCCCCGGTCAAAGAAACCACCATGAAAAACTTTTCAAAAGCAAACTTCACGTTATTTAAGACCGAGGTGGGAAGTTTCAAAGCCCCCATGCTAAAGGATAACGCTGTCCAAGCTGCAAAATCCTTTACTAATGCACTCTATGGGCACCTACAATAATGCATGGATCGTGCTATCTCAAACAAAACCAGGACTCACTCCTCCAAGAAAAGGAAACCAGTCTGGTGGACTCCTGCCATAAACAAGCTATACAATAGAAGGAGGAAACTAGTACAGAAAAGAGTAAAATCCCAAGAAGGGAAGACATCCCTGATCAGTCTCAGCAAGAAACTATGCTCTCTCATAAAATCATCCAAGGCGAGCTTCGAAAGAAAAATTGCCATGGACTCGAAAGATAACCACAAGGCATTCTTTAGCTATGTCAAGAATCTAAGTGGCAATTCTCAGATCTGCTTGGAATTAATGCAGAATGGCACAAAATACACTGAACCGACCGATATAGCCAACATCCTAGCAGACAGGGTCAGTGCAAACTTCACCCCCAAAAGGGCCCATAACTATACCAGAAGAATGTAGTACCCCTGAAATCACAGACACTCAGGTTAAAATAGCCCTCTCCAAAGCCAAAAACACAGCATCAATGGGACCGGATGGTGTCCCAGGCTGCATCCTACACAAGCTCAAAGATGAACTAACCCCTCACCTAAACACACTGTTTAAACTCAGCCTCTCCACAGGCTACGTGCCCACAGAGTGGCGGACAGCAATGGTTATTCCACTCCAACAAAGGTGGAGCCACAACGGACCCCAGGAACTATTGCCTTATAAGCCTGACTAGCTTGGTCTGCAAAGCTATGGAGTGCATCATCATGGATCTCATTAACAGAGACATTGGAAATCTCCAAACACTGGACCCTACCCAGTTCAGCTTTAAGGGCAGATCATGCCTCCTAAACTTGGACTCCTTTGAGACAGTTACCGAGGCTATAGACGAGGGAAAGGTGGTCCACACAGCCTACCTAGACCTTGCAAAGGCCTTTGACACCATTCCACACTCAGGTATTATAGACAAGCTAACCAGCCTGAACATAACCCCCTACGTCATGAGATGGGTTGCCAACTGGCTCACGGGCAGAACCCACATGGTAAGAGTTGCGGGAGCTAGGTCTGACTCTAAACCAGTTACAAGTGGTGCTCCCCAGGGCTCCGTCCTAGGACCCCTCCTGTTCAGCATATACTTCTCAGAGGTACAGGCAAGCACAGGACAACTATGACTAACAAAGTTTGCAGATGACTGCAAACTAGGGGTTATAATTGACTCTCCGGCTGACACAGACATCCTCCAAAAGGGTCTCACTGAGACAGAAACCTGGTATCAAAACCATGGCCTCAAGCTAAATGCCAAAAAGTGCATAGTCATCCCCTTTGGAAAAAACAAAGTACCCACAAACTACCACATAGGTGGTAGCCCACTAAATACTGAAGACGTAATAAGGGATCTGGGGACCCAAGTAGATAGTAACCTCTCCTCTGATAATCACATTACTAAAGTGGTTAGAAAATCCTTCTATGTGGCCCACCTAATCACAGAAGCGTTTGCATCCAGATCAAAAAAGGTCATTGGGCCCCTCTATGCATCACTCATCAGACTCATCACAGAGTACAATGCCCCATTTGGGATGTACCTTACAAGACACCTGCAACAACTGGAAAGACCACAGAAGTACCTCACCAAGAGGATCACTGGCCTCAAACAGATGCCCTATGCAGCTTGACTGAAGAAACTCCAGCTGTACTCGGTTGCATACCGCCTACTCAGAGGTGATATCTGCCTGACATACAAGGCCATGTCCAACCCAGAATTGATGGACATGCTTCACCTAAAGAAAACCATATCCCCTTGAGCCACATGCTCCAGGGATCTAAACCTCACCACAACAATAAATAGGATGTGCTGGAGGGATAGATTCCTGTCCCAGAGACTTCCCATGCTCTGGAACAAGATTCCAGTCTACATTAGGCAGAGCTCCTCGCTAACCCTCTTCAAGAGAAACCTTGACAAGTGGATGGGAAACAAAAGGTTTACCCCAGGGATCACTTCAATGGCTCTGCTGGACAGAGGCACAGGCAACTAATCTAAGGGGACAGCGAAAGCCAACACATTCTGGCTAGGCTTATAAATGCCTTCAGGCAGAGAGCCTAGTACCTACTTATGAACCTATAGTGCTAATAGCCGAAAGAAGGAAGGTTCAAACCTGTTAGACAATGCTTCAAAACTGCTGAAGTTTTGAGACTGTACTGCAGTTACTTAAAACATTCATATAGTACTTCAGTCAATGGTTTACTTATGTTGGAATCTGACAGCAGCATGTCTGGATGAAGTAAATTACTATGTAAAATGTAGCAGTCATACAGTCGTAAGGGGGCTACAAACCACCTTTAATACTCTTACTTTTGCATTGTGGTTGTTGATTGCTTAAGATTCAAATAAGTGCATTTTTAATTACATCAGCTTATTAACTTTGGCAGTGTTAAAATAGGCAAAATAGTTATTGGGGCAACAGGTCTATTGTTAGCACATTGTCATGTCTAAAATTCTTTAGCAAAGAAGGCAAAGCCCTAACTAATAGGGGGACAAATTTTAAATGTTGCCCTTGAAACCATAGGAAGTTGTTAGCATACATTTTCTGAAGGAATGAAGGATATAAAGTTTGAAACAAATGTATGTCATTATTTAGTGACATCAGTCCCCTGTATTTTCTCATAAAAATACACCCTTTATGTGGAGTAGAGAAACATGAGGTAAACGTTTGGACTTTCTGCGAAAAATTAGACAGTTGGGATGTATGGCTGTTGCGTTACAATCACGAACATTATGAAGGATTAAATCAGGGAAGCTGTGCACGTCTGTATCAATTAGGGCGGCACAGTGGTGCAGCGGTTAACGTTGTCGCCTCACAGCAAGAGGTTCTCCGGTTCGATTCTCGGCTGGCGTGCCTTCTGTGTGGAGTTTGCATGTTCTCCCTGTGTTCGCGTGGGTTTCCTCCGGGTACTCTGGTTTCCTCCCACATTCCAAAGACATGCATCTGGAGCATTTCTCCCCGGGCCTCCGCTGAAAACAGGCTCTGTGGAACCTAGTCGGACATTCCCAGTCAACAAATGTTAAATAAAAAAATAAAAATAAAAAATAAAATAAAATTAGGCACTGTGACAAGTATGGGTGATCTGGAGAGCATGCCGGTTGTTTGACTTGGTAGTGCAACATACAACGTATTTCCACAATGTTAAGAGGTACTGATTGAATCTGTGGCTCAGGTTGTAATGTATCAAGCGCTGCCTTTGAATTGATTTTAGTCCTAGGCCTGGGGAAAATCTCGGCCTGTCTGGTACAAGGTTAGATGTTAGTGTCCCATAGACATGCTATAAGATGGTTTATGGCTATATAATGGTTTCTGATTCTCAATAGCTTCAGACTTCTTTTTGAAGAGTTACTTAATGTTGCTAGGTCTTGTAGGTTTCTTTATGTAGGCTATGCGCTGCCTTCCGCCAACACAAATCTACTTTTGTGGATTGTTAAAGTTTCGGCATCTAATGCATGCATGGAGTGAGACTTTGCCACATCATCCCTGTTGACGCCCACTGTGTTACGTATTTTTAGTGTCATTATGCTGCTGAGGTGAGGCTGTACCAGGAAAAGGGTCTTTGAAAGGGTTTTGGAAGTAAGACTAGTAGCCGAGAAACATTTACACGGTAACTATTCTACCTTGTCTAGTAGTTTTTTGCTTTCTTTGCAATAACAGTCTGCAAGGAAAGTATAACTTTTGGTATATACATCAGCGGCAGCAGTGTGATCATTTCAACAGCATGCTAACATTCCAACTGCTCATTAGACCTGTTGCCCCGATAACGGAAAAGTACCAAATTCTGTGCTGTGCTTAGTCATGGAGTTGAAACCATGCCCCAACATGCACGAATATCTTGGTGTGGTGGTACTTTGAGATATCTCCAAAATCACTGAGTATTAAAGTCAGTGTAAGACATCAGACATTAGAATTTCATATTAATCGTTCAGAAAATGCTCACTGATACAAAAAAATCAAACTTGTTCAAAAAAGTGTACACTAATGTAAAAACTGTTGCTCTGCTATCGTTTTAAGTGAAGTAGAGTAATATTCTAAATTGTCCCTGATGTACCCCTTATCTGTACCGGACTTTGCTCATATTTTTAACCTGTCTTTCATAAAACTTTTAATTTTCTAGTAAGTCACTGAGGACTGCAAATCAGTGAGTCCCCCTCACAGACTATGTAGAAGTTTACCAGTTATGTTGTTTATTAAAAAAAATAAATGCTGTGATAAATGATTAAGTGAGGTTCAAATCTAGCAGTTGATCATTGTTCTGCCACAACTGTGAATGAAGCTGTAAGACTGAGGCCCCAGACTAGGCTCAAAATACAAAAAGCTACATTTACATGTATTTTTTCTGATTATTGAAATAATAGTGCTATATAATGTATAAACAATGCTAAAATCTTGTAGTAACACACAATCTTCCCACAATTGTAAATCAAACTATAAGACTAAGGTCCCGGAACAAACTAAAAAATGCAAACAGATACTTTTTTACTTTACTTTTTGTCCATGGACAAAAAGCAATCACCACATGGGTGGGTTGCTTGCTATAAGTGTAACTTTAAGATATTTAAGCAGAATTTAAATAAAAGCTTTTTTCGTCCCTTTTGATTAAAAGCTTGTGTCTCACACTTTGGGCTTTCCACCTCTCAAGATTCTTGAACAAAAGACCGTGGGTGGATGCAGCTGTGTGCTAAATAATAGCAAACTTGCTAAAAAGAGACCCAGTGAAATAAAACCAATACTGGAACTCAATCCTGTGGCAAGAATTTAAGAAACTTTTAGCCCAATGTCTTAGAAGGAGCTGGGGCAGACTGAAAGGACAATGAGAAAAAATAACAGCAAAGTAAATAGGCACTGGAATGCAACTCTAAGCATGTATAAAAAGATATAAAAGGCACTGAAGCCCAAATACTGGAGTGGAATTCACCATTGTGTGATGCCATAGACTAAAGCACCAGGCTGTGCAGAAATTTACAAGTAATGCTATTTACTGAAAAAAAAATGCCATAGAAAATGACTAAATGAGGCTCAAATCTGGCAGTAAGTCACAGTTCTCCCATAACCGTGAGTGAACCTACAAGACTGAGGGCCCAGACTGGGTTCAAAATACAAAAAGCTACCTTTTACATGTAATACTACTGGAAATATAGGGCAGCCGCGGTGGTGCAGCTGTTAGCATTGCCGCCTCACAGCAAGAGGTTCTCTGGTTCGATCCTCGGCTGGGGTGTCCTCTGTGTAGAGTCTGCATGTCCTCCCTGCGGTCACATGGGTTTCCTTTGGGTGCTCTGGCTTCCTCCCACATCCCAAAGACATGCTGTAGGTGGATTGGACACACTAAATTGGCCCTAGGTGTGAGTGCATGCATGTGTGTGCCTTCTGTGGAAGGTTGGGCGCTGGGCTGGCAACTCAACATTGTAAAACTCCACTGCCAATCATGAGCAGACAGGTAATCCGCTGTGGTGACCCCTAACTGGGAAAAGCTGAAAGAAGAAGAAGACTACTTCTGGAAACAGAAGTGCAGTATAATCTATAAACACTGCTAAAATCTTGCAGTAATAACACAATATTTCCACAATGGCAAATTGAAACTACAAAACCAAGGTCTCAAAACAAACAAACAAAAACAAAAAACAAAAGAAATAAATGCAAACAGATACCTTTTTTATTTATTTTTTTGCTAAAATGTGGACAGAAAGCAGAGCAGTATTGCCACACAGGTCACTAAGTGCACCTTTAAATGTTTAAGCAAAAATTAAATAAAAGCCTTTTTTCTTCCCTTTTGATGCAAAGCTTGCATCTGACACTTTGGGCTTTCCACACCTCTCAGAATCTTGAACAAAAGGAATATGCAAGTTAGCATATTTCAGATCCAGGGACATTGGAAAAGCCTGGGGGAACAACAGAGGAAGCATTGTCTAGAGACAACATCCTGAAAGAGGGAACTTTTAGAAAGGTGTTGAAAAAAGAGAGATCTGGAATGGGCCTCCAAGATCCTTCCTTCTTGGGTACCAGCAACAGCCTAGAGTAAAAAACCCTTGAACTACTGGGAAGGGGGAACAGGTTGGATGGTTTCCCTGAACCGAAAGATCCTGAAGGACCACAGGGAAAAGAAGCAGCTAACATGGAGCAGGAGGTTGAGGAAGGCCTGAGAAAGGAGGAAGAGACTTCCAAACCATAATGTAACCCTTTTCGGTAATGGAAAGCACCTAAGATTCTTTGGTAATCCATTTCAAGATGGGAAAAGATATTTAACTTGAGAGACAGAGGAATCTGGACAAGGGGTAGAACAGGTTGAATGTCAAATAGAAACCAATTTGTAAGCAAGAATGGATTTTTGATATTTAGTACCCTGAGAAAGGCTTGTAAGGAAAAAAAAACTCTCTTGGAAGCCCTTGTACCTCTAGAAGGCTGGCTGTCTAGGTTGTCTATGGACAAAGGCTGGTTTAGATGGACAATTTGTCTGAAATTTTGTAACAGGAGAAATAAAGATTTGCCTTTGTCTTGTAGGGTCTTGAAAGCTCAGCAGCTACAGTGCCAAATAAATTCTGATTGTCCAAAGGAGAATCTAGTAATTTAGCCTCAATGTCCTCAAGGAGAGCGCAAAGCTATAACCTCCTTATCACAGATCCAGTTACAGCAGCAGCATCACATCTGCATTTAATGGAATGATGGACCATCTGAAAAGCAAAACTCAAAAGGGAAAGGGCAGAAGTCTTTGCCTTGGAGTCAGGCATATCAGTCATAATATTTTCTGGCTTGTAAAGAAGAGTCAGTACATATTTTCTCATATGGGTCTGGTAGTTAATAGCCCTAAAAGCTAAGATGGCAGAAGTGTACACTTTTTTTCTCATATCTCTCCATAGCATGACTGTCCTTATCAGAAGGTAAAAACTTACAGGAGGATGGTACCTTATAAATACGCAAACGAACTCCTCCAAAAAAACCAGTTCGTATAGAGTGGCAAAACGAAGTAAAAATACAAAAGTAGATAGCACCAATAATATAAATCCAATCAAAATAGCGTACAAAACACTTTAATACACGCTTTCATCATACGACTTCATCAGAAAATACCCAATACACATTTCAACCTGTTTAAATACACAATCAATTATCACATAATTAAATAACATAATTAAACAATTAATTAATAATCAACTATGTTAAAAAATACTTAAAAAATCACTAAAATAGTGCTTAATTGTTAAATAAATGTAGTATATTATACTCCTTATTTATACCTAATTTTCTGTATTTTAAAAAACATTTCACATTTATTGATTCATTTAACTCAGGATGTTTATCTGAGTTTAACCTGACCTGCCATAGTGTTTCCCTTTGTTCCAAAAAATTCTTGAAATCACCAGCTCTACAGTCAGGTTCACATATTTCTAGCACCGAAAATACAAATTTTTTAAAAAAATCACAATTAATAGAATGTTTATATAAGGCATTTTTGTCATCTTTACACTTTATACTGTACAGATGTTCTTTTATGCGGGTGCTTAAATTACATGTGGTCATTCCCACATAAAAAGCCGGGCATGCCGTACACATGCCTATATATACTAACCCGCATGAATTACAGTCTACATAACCAGGAACTTCAATAATTCTATCACTATTGGCTATGGAGATACTAGTACCCACAGAGATGAACCGACAAATTGTACAATTCTGACAACAAAACATGCCTTTTTTATTTATATTACCTTTCCTAAAATCAATATTTTGATATTCCAACATTTTTTTAATATTGTTGGAATTCCTAAATACAAACTGTGGTTTACTACCTAATATTTTTGAAACGTCATGATTCCCTTGAATAATTCTCCAATTCTTTGTAAGAATTGATGCAATTACATTCATTTCACCACTCATTTCCAAGGAACATATAACTTCTTTTTCAAAACTCTTATTTTTACATACTTTTATTATATTTTGATCCATGGGTTCATTTAATATTGCTGGAAATAAAGACTCACGTTTTTCAAAAAATTCATTTCCACTATTCATTAAAATATTAATGTCATAACCTCTATCAATGAATAGAGAAGTTATAAAATGAAATTCTTCAACTAAATTTTCACGTTTACTAGTCATCCGGCTGGCTCTTATATATTGCCCTCTTGGTATATTTTTAATAATATGTTTTGGATGATTACTTTTATAATGCAGGTAACCATTAGTGAACGTCCGTTTTCTATATATTTTACTATGGAATCTATTGTCATTAAGATCCCACCACAGACATACATCTAAGAAGTTCACTATTAATCCTACATCACCCACAGTGAACTTTAAGAAGTCTGAACAACTATTAACCTGTGTTATAAAACTCTTTACTACCATTTCATCTCCTTCTATTATAAAAAATAAATCATCAATAAACCTTTTATAAAAAACAATATTAAATTTTTCTTTCATCAAAGATAATATATCCATTTCCCACCATGCCATGACTATATTGGCAAATGAAGGGGCAGCTGATGACCCCATAGCAATGCCCTTTCTTTGCCTATAATATTGTTTACCAAAAATAAAATAATTGTTTTCCAATACAATTTCTAAAAAACTACAAATGGTAGAAATTATATCATTTGAAAGTAAATTATTCTTAGTTAAATAACTTTGTACAGCTTCGATCCCTTTATAATGTGGGATACACGTGTACAGTGATGTAACATCCAAAGTAAAAATAATATATTTTCTGGGATCAAACATCTTCTTTTTAGCAAAATTATTTATTTTTTCTAAAAAATGCCAGGAGTCTTTGATATAGGATGAAGTTTCCTGTAGTATGGGTCCTAATACAGCATCTATAATTAATGATATACCCTCCGTACTCGAATGAGGACTTGACACCACGGGTCTAAAAGGGGGATTTTTGGAATCTTTATGAACTTTCGGGATTCCAAAAATCACCCCTATTTTTGGATGTTGTACAGAGCAAAATTCATACAATTCTAAATTAATATAACCAGACATCAATGCTTCATATAACTGTGATTCAATAAATCTAAATTTTTTATGAATATCAAACAGATTTACTTTCTCATATTCTTCTTGATTATCTAAAATTACCATCATACTATTGCTGTATGCTTGTTGTTCCATAATCACTACATTAGACCCTTTATCACTTTTCATGAACCGTAAAGTGCTTCTTAAAGCTATTAAGTGTTCTAAAGCCATTCTTTCTTCTTTGCTTAAATTATCATTATTTTTCTTAGTATTTCTTAACACTTTTTTAATATCCTCAATACATAATTTTTCAAATACTTCCATAGTATGCTGTAATCTGGGTACAAAACTTGATGGTTTTATTAAAACTTTCCTAGATTGAGAAACATCATGCATCAAATATGCTAAATTTAAATTTCTTGCAAATTTCTTAACATCCACAACTGTTTTACTATAATTAGCCTTATAATATGGAACAAAATTGAAACTATATTTTAATAAATTCAATTCTTCACCAGAAAATACATGTTCTGTTAAATTAATGATATTGAAACAGTCAATATCATCCATCATGCTAGTCCCCAGCTAATTTGACTCAAAAAGTACGACTTCGTGTAAGAACCGTCGACTTATTACCTTGATTTCTTTTAACCATTAGGGCCTCATTCACTGTTTTGGTTTCACACTAACGCTTTGTTGCCCTTGGCGGTGAAGGCCTATTAAAACCTACCCTTTGTGGTTTACTTACATCGTCACTATTATTATTACTTAAACTATTTCCATTAGAAAAGTTAACTTTTGCTACATTATCAGTAGTGTTAGCACTTCTACCATCATTACCATTCTCGGTGCATACAAGATTCCCATTATCTTCTAAGTTAGTAGCGCCCACTACTTCACTAAATGAGCGTTGACTAACTTTTCCATCTCTGACTACAATATTACCATTTTTCTTCTCAGAGAAATTATTCCCCCTAAAATTAGGTGCAAAATTATTATAAGCAGCATTGTTCTTATATACATCAATATCGCGTAATAATTTAGAGTGTTTCCTATTGAACACTTCTGTAGCATGTACATTCACTTCACGTGACAAAGCATTAAACAAAATTTCAAAATTTTCAACAGTTAACTTGCTTTTTATATTACTTTCAATGGTATTAATTTCATTTCTTAATAAGTCCATTTTCTGTTTATTATTGTCACTTAAAAGTTTCAAGAAATTCAGTCCGGCCGTTGAAAAAAGTCACCAAAGTCTTAAACATAGGATTCCCCAAATTAACCCCATTGGGGCATTTGAAGAACCGTAAACCTTTTGGAACAATACCAAGTTCCATACATTTCAAAAAATAACAGTTTTCAAGTTGTAACGATTTGTACCTTTTTAATAATCTCAGCAACTGTTCTCGTTGTGCTGAAATCGATCCAAAACCATTGGCATCTGCTATATGACTGAAATTCTGGAATGGATTGTCACTTCCATATAGTAGCTGTTCACAGCATATCTCCGCTGAGTTACGGACGGGAAATTGCAGACCTATCTTTCTTGCTCCTCGCCTGCTACCTTCTGTCGTGGGACTTCCCAGGTCAACCACCGTATCGTCTTCATGAAATGACGTCATTGGACTTGACGTCCTCTCCGCGCTGCCATGTCCATTAGATTTAGTGATGAGAATCTTCAACGAAGCCTGAATATCCAACAACGTGGTTAACAAAATAGCATTAACATTTTCACCCATAGTCGATGGCGTCGGGTGTATGGACATATTTAATAAAGACTCCTCCACTGCTTCCGCCATGCCACGCCAATACAATAACAAATAAATACGCAAACGAACTCCTCCAAAAAAACCAGTTCGTATGGAGTGGCAAAACGAAGTAAAAATACAAAAGTAGATAGCACCAATAATATAAATCCAATCAAAATAGCGTACAAAACACTTTAATACATATGGGTCTGGTAGTTAATAGCCCTAAAAGCTAAGATGGCAGAAGTGTACACTTTTTTTCTCATATCTCTCCATAGCATGACTGTCCTTATCAGAAGGTAAAAACTTACAGGAGGATGGTACCTTAGATGGTTTATCAGTAGCCACAGAAATAACAGCCAGCTCAGAGGGAGGAACTTTTGGGCTTCAGGAACTTTATAGAGCCTGTCATTCTTCTTAAGGGCAGGAGGTTGATAATGTGGGACCAGTGAACCTGAAGAGAAAGTGTCAGGAAGGGCATTCAAAACTGGAGGGACAGCAGAAGGCTTAGGAGGATCTGTTTGGAAGAGTTCATAGTACCTCTTTTGAATGTCAGAAACCTGGGAAAAAATTACACTTTGTGTTCCATCATACTAACTACAGCATCTCCAAAGGACGATTCCTCCATAGGAAAATCAGGAGAGAATGAATCCTACTCTTCAGACCCTAAGGCAAGAGGAGAGTGTATCTGAGAAACATATGCTAATGACTCCTCCCTAGAGTCTAAATCCAACTCTCCTGCAGAAGAATCAGAGTCCCTACGACATTTGCAAGGAGTAGAGTACCATGGAACAGAAGTAGGAGCAGATAATCCTTGAGGGGGCTTTAGGGATATAAGGACATTGACAAGACCTTGAGTAAACTCCTACCATTCCTTGTTGGGATCCTTAGCCACATGCTTGGTCTTCTACTTCTTTTGTTCAAAGGAACATCAGTTTTAACAAATCCCTGAAGCTCAGACTCTTGCCTAGATTCAATAAGGGTACCAGGGACCTCTTCACTAACTAGTATTTGGGGAATCCCCCTCAATCCCTTTGATATAATCAGTCCCTAGCCCCACATGCACTACAGATGTAGTTACAGCCTTAGAAGATGTGTGGGTTGGTATCTCCATTCAGCCACCATCAGGGTCACAACACAGGGAGCTGATGTAGACATTGAATGGTCCACAGGTTTGCCATTCAACCTGATGGAGATGTCCTGAGGAGGCTGGACAGCTATAGGATCAATGTGCAACTTTTTTTTTTTCAAATGATGGCTGAATGTCATTGTGGGCAGATGCAGAGAGCATGGTACTCTGAGCTAACAATTTTAGATGCTGGTTCTGCAAATAAATGAAAAGAGAGAATAAAAAACTTTGAAGAGTCTTGAAGACAAATGCCTGACAGATCTCACACTGAGTATGGTAGTATGTAGCACCCAAACAAAAAAAGGCACTGCTTATGTTTATCTTTATGGTGAATCTGTCTCCCATGCCACATTTTCCCTTCCTGGATGACATGTAAAAGGATAAACCCTAAAGAAGAAAATGAAAGAATAGGCTGCAGTGGAGCACTTATCTTAAGAAGGTTTGGAAGATGAACCAAGTTGGCGAATGTCTTGCAGACCAAATTCAACGTAGATGTGTACTAGTGGTAAAAAGTTCTAAGGATTTGTTGCTTCTACATCAATGTATGTTATTCCTTGGCTGCAGGACAAATGGTGCCTGAAAGGTGTAAAAGCTTGGGTATGCTGGATGGAAATTCAGCTATCCCTGGTACAATATCCCAAATTTAATGAATACTGAAACAGTGATAAGGAAGGAGATACACTGATGCTACTCCTGAAAGCTAGATGTGTCATCCAAAGTATACTCATTCTTTCATGTAAGTGTATACATACATAGCCTGCAGAATAGATTAATGCTGGCAGTATTTGTAGTAATGGGCCACATGCAGAGAGCCCAGGAAAGGCAACATGTTTACAGTAAGAATGCTATCTTAGAGAATTTAACTAGGAGATCAGGCATTGGTGGTAATATACTGTATGAAAAATACATTTCTAGACAAAAGGTATGGGGTTGCTTGAGATGATGGGAAGAATAAATGCAGTTATAACTATAAGGATGAACAACCAGGAAACAGAAATGTGGAGCCAGCCATGAAAAGATGAGACTTGTAGAGAGAGGTCACAAGCTTAAGTTTATGTACGAGACAGACAAGGGAATCTGTACTTGAAGAACATTTAGAGGAATCCTTGTCAAAGGTGCTAAAGCAGGGAGTGAGAGTTTGTATTAAGGAATAGTGTTTGCAGAGTTGCTTTTTGTAAACTAAACTAATAAAGCATAATATAGACAAAACCCATGAAATTAATGTTTTATGGAGACCATATAGAATGTCAGTTGCAAAGAAGTTCTCCGGTTCAATCCTCGGCTGGGGTGCTTTCTATGCAGAGTCTGCATGTCCTCCCTGTGGTCGCATGGGTTTCCTTCGGGTGCTCCAGTTTCCTCCCACATCCCAAAGACATGCTGTAGGTGGATTGGACACTCTAAATTGGCCCTAGGCATGAGTGTGTGCGTGTGTGTGCCTTCCATGGAAGGTTGGGCGCCAAGCTGGCAACTCAACACCATAAAACTCTACTGCCAATCATGAGCGGACAGGTGATCCACTGTGATGATCCCTAACCAGGAAAATCTGAAAGAAGAAGAAACATACATTTATATAAATTTAACCAGCAGATGGCAGTGTGGCCCTAAACATTTGATAGCTGGCAAAGAGAGAACTGTGTTTTTTTAATCTGAAGAAGTCCACAGTAAACTAGTAGATGAAAGCACGTATTCTTTAATAAAATTTGTACCTGAAGCAGTGGGCATCTGCAGTTTTTTTTTTTTTTGATGCTTTTCCTGTTCCGTATCTTATTTTTTTGGTTTTCATTTATATAAATGAAAAAACAAGCCATATTGACATTATTTTAGTTGCAAACATTATACATCACAAACCATGTTGATGTAATTGTAGTTGAGAACATTATACATCACTTATAATCTATCCAGTCATTGTCAGTCAAACATTATATAGCTCATTCAAATCCTGCCTTCTTTTAAACCTTGTTCTTCCTCTGCATGTATTGTTCCCACATTTCCCGTATTTTTTCTATGTAGTTTGTTCCTACCATAATCCCAGTTCCAGTTGTTTTATCTCTGTTAATGTATTCACTACTTCTAGTAAAGTTGGTTTAGACTTTGATTTCCATTTTCAAGTAATTGCTTTTATGGCAGCCACCATAATTAAATTCAGCAAGGCCATACTATGTCTAGGAAATTCCGATTCTGTATCATAACTTAAAAAAAAAAACATTTCCTTAGTTACACAAATTTGCTCAGCCAGTATCTCTAACAGAACAGTCTTCAGGGAATCTTTAAAGTCTGCCAACTCATTACACTCCCAGAAAATATATTCCCAGTTACCTCTTTCTTCCCCATCACACCTATAACATTTGCTGCCTACCTGATGAAAAATTCTTTGGGGTCTACTTGGTTATAAAGATACCTATGTAAACACTTCAAAGCAAATATTCTAAATCTTCTAGACTTTGTTGCTTACTTGGGAGACATGCATATATCCCCCCATTGTTTCTTTGTGAATTGCTTATCCAGTCTCTCTTCAAAATCCCTTCTCACCTCCTCTGATCGATTTTTATAGTTATCATGCAGTATTTTGCATGCTCTACTAATTATTCCTTTTTTTTACAACAGCTTCTGTTCTAGATTCTACTAAAAACTCTGCCAGTGCTGGTCTTTCACTCAGGATTCCTCTATTTCCTTTTCTTTGCCTATACTCTGATATCAGTCCTTGATAGGGAAGGCAGTCTGTATCCTGCAGTCCAAATAAATTCTTGGCCTCTTCCCATTCTATTACCTTTCCCCTCTCTAATTATTTGCTCCCAATATCTTGGCTCTTTTACCAGTTTTCTCCAATAAATGCCAGCCCCTCTTGCCTATTGTCTGTATCCCTAATTGCAGTCATTTTGTATTGGCAGGATCTCATTTCTCATTTCCAGTGCTGGCGTAGTTCTTAGAATATTTTCTGCTACTTTATGAATATAATCTGCATGGTTATTGTTATTCTCCTTAAGGATCTTCCCCCGTTTCATCATCATTCCTTTCCATTTTGAATTATAGGTTCTGCTTGTGCTTTGTATGTATAGGAGTCTTAACTGAAATACCCCTTCAAATCAGGTAATCCCAAACCACCTTGCTCAATTGGAAGAATCAGCTTATCCCACTTGACTCTTGCTGTCTTCCCCTTTCAGATATAATCCTTCAGCTGTTTATTAATAATAACTTCTTTGGTTGATAAAAATATGCCCGACCTGTGATAAAACTAAAGGGACTAAAACCATTTTAACTGCTTGTATCTTGATATCCATGTCCATATAACAGAGCTTTCAATTTCTTAGTTTTTTTATTATCTTTTGTTCAGTCTCGTCTCATATATCCTTAGCTGCCACACCAGAATCCTTTTTAATCCATACTCCTAAGTACTTCATTTTATCATGTTCATATAAATATGGATATTGCCGAACCAATTCATGTGTGGGTACATAATTTATAATTACTGCCTTTGTTTTAGCTTCATTAATTTATCCCCAAAAGATTTGAAACTGTCTCAAAACGTTTCACAACACTGAAATGTCCTTTTCTGATTTTATCAAGTATAAAATATCATCTGCATATAGAGCCAGCTTTTTTTCACTACCATACCAATTATTTCCTTGATTTCTGAATCTCTTATTTCCTTTGCCAATGGTTCTAAATATAGTGCAAATAACAAAGGAGGAAGAGGATTCCCCTGCCTGGTTTCTCTGCTCAGACAGAAATTATCAGAGAAGAATCCACCCACTTTAATTTTTGCCTGTGATCCCACATATATTGTCATAACCAACCATATAATTTTATCAGGGAATGCAAATGCTTCCATTACCCTGTTCATAAACTCCTAGTTTACTATGCCAAATGCTTTCTCTCCGTCAAGACCTACCAACAACAGTGGTATTTCCTTACATTCAGCTTCCCTCTGGATCATCAGTATTCTGTTAATGTCAAAAGTTTGCCTCCCCTACACAAAACCACATGGATCCATGTCTATTAATTTTGGCATAACCTTTGTCATTCTTTTAACCATTATAGACATAGAGGCTTTATAATTGTGGTTTAGGATTGAAATATGCCTGTATGAAGCTGGATCTGATGGTTCGTTACCCTCTTTACCCTCTTTAGGTATTACAGCAACCATCACTTTCTTCCAGGCTGATGGTACTTATTCTCCTCTTAAAATACTGTTAAACAAAACCTTCCATATTTTTATTAATTTTTTTCCCTTCTAGCTTCCAAACTTTCATAGAAATACCATCTATTCCTGAGGAATTTCCTGTTGATTGGTTATATATCACCATTTTTATCTTATATCTTCCTTTCCTATTAGTAATTCCTTTAACCCTTACATATTTATTAATTTTTTCTGTAAACATTTCCATTTGTACCTTTTATTGATCTCCATATGGTGCTGCAGTAGCATTGTCGCCTCACAGTAAGACGCTATCCGGTTCGATTCTCAGCTAGAGCGTCTTCTGCGTGGCGAAATGCATGAATGGGCGTACCTTCATTGAAGGTTGTGCATCAGGGCTGGCAACTCGGCATGTAAGAATCAACTGCCAATCATTAGCAGACCGGAGTTCCGCTGTGGCGACCCCTAACCGGGAAAAGCCGAAAACACAACAACAATTGATCTCCATATTTCTCTGCTTTATACAGACTTAAATACAATTTCCAGAATATTTCTAGTATGTCTACAGGATCTCTTGATCTCTTCCTTGTTATAGGCTCTGGAAGCTTGATGGCAACCCTTTCTACTTTTTGTTACCCGAGTCATTGCATTAAATGTTTTTGTGCTCTGGCATTATTATCAAGAAACAGTTGCTTAACAGCAGTCTTTCTAAACTCATACATATTATCAAGATAATTCTTTATTTTCTGCTTAGCATTCTGCAATTGTGCATCTTCTTGTTCCGTGAGATTCCCCATATTCTGCAATACATTAACATTTGTAAGCCCCTCTAAATAATTATAGTTGCTTCTTAACCATCTCTCTCTTTTATTTCCACCCTAATTTTAAACTCCACTTTAATTTTATTACACTCCCTAGTTATATTTTTCAGAATAAATTTCTGTCTTCTCTAATAACTCCCAAATAAATTCCACTACCCATTCCTTAGATTCCTCTCGTTTCAGTAGATAGGTGGGAAAGTGCAAGTGTTTCTTTTTATTTCATTATTCTGCATTTTTATTTTAGTTATTATTGGCATGTGATCTGAAGTAGTTATTGGATACATATCAAAACTTTCAGTTAAATGTACATGTTCCCGTGAAATCTAAGTTCTGTCTAGTCTAGCCCAGATTTTGTATCTTGGGGTATAATATGTAAATTCACTCAGAACTCCAACTATTGCATTCACATCTTCCATGCCAAATATTTTCATAATTTTCTTCAAAAAATCTACCCTCCTTTGTTATATTTTCCCTTCTGGGCCCCCAAGACACATTTCTCCTGCTGCAAATCAAATTGAAGTCCCCACCTATAAGTAATATTTAGTGCTGAAAACTGATTATTTCTCCCACAATTTTCTTAAACTCTATTATAGCAGTTTTAGGTGTAACATAAATACATGCCAGTGTAATCCTGCTCCCTTGCAAGTAGCCCCTTAGTACTAAATATCTATGATTATTGTGTTTTTTATCCTCTTCTATGACTATTGGTGCTCCACTTGCAATTAATATAAGTACTCCTCTTTTCCTTTGCCCCCAGTGTTCTGCTAAATAATTGTCTTGAAAACTTTTCTTTATCAAATTTACATGTTCAGTTCTTTCCAAATGCATCTCCTGTTGCATTGTTATTCACACTCTACATTTTTTAATATAGTTCAGTACACTTTTTTTTTGTATATATCACAAAAATCAGATCGAATCTGATGAAGTCTGTGTACTAATAGACAAAAAGTTGTTAGTTAATAAAAGCTTAATTTTTTATTTCAGCCCCACAGTGGATTTTACTCTACTGTACTTCTCTTCTTTTCTGGAACTGGTTAGCTGCTTTGGAGGTGGACATTTCTTGGTATTTTTACATGGTTTATGGATTTCTGGCCACCCGTTTTCCTGCCTGTTATTTAGCTACTGTGTTTTTTGTATATATCTGTGAGACTGTTAAATATAGTATAGAAAGGGTCTTTACATTGAAAAGTTATTACTCCCACAGTTTATTTGTAATAGCTTTTTTTTTGTTAGTGTATCTAGTTCCAGCTTTTGTGTTACATGCACACACTAATGTTTGGCAGGTTGATCTTTTTATGCAGTTATTTCTTGTCATATCCATTTGAGCCTATGTTACATCTTACACAACATTTTTTTTGAAAGTCCTCAAACAAAAAAAAAAAATACATCCCAATATACCGCCAAAACCTATTAACTTGATATTACCACACAAAACTATGTACATCTTTAAATATTGAAGTTAAACCTTCCTAATATGAACAATTGTCCCTAACAGCCATACTTACAGTCTTGGGTTAACCTAAAAGGGTTATCCTTGGTAAGATGCATGGTACAGCATGTGCTTCTACTAAGTGCTGTCTGGTTTTGTCTTATCTTTATTGCTGTCTCAGAATGATAAAACACTTAAATGCTTTCAGAAAACATTCTCTCCAGACCATTGAAAGAAAGTCATTAAAAGAAAGCAGTATATTGATTTTATTGCTGTTTATCAGATTGTATCTCCATGGGGACATGGGAACCAGATAAGGAGTTAAGGAGTTACTCTTACAATTATTTATTTATTTATTTGCTAGAGGAGATCTTTATTATGTTCAATGTTCTTTTTATTTATTTGCTTTTCTTAAAACTTGTTACTGGACAAAGTCAAGAGCCTTAATCCAGTCATTCCCTTATGCAAGAATGAGAAAAAGCATGTGATTTTTTTTTTGTATCGTACTCTTTTGAACAGAATTGTTTTTACATTGCACTGCCTACATTTCTTAAAACTGAATAAGTAGAAAGAGAAAAGAAGGGAAAAAACTGGGGCACCTGTTTACTTTAGTATCCAGATTACACTTGAAAATAAGAGAAAACTTTATTTTATAGCATGCTGATATCCGGCACTATACAAATAATACTGTTAAGAGCAAAAGTTTGTTTTACTTACAGTTCAGTCTTTCCTTCCCCTTCTCTCCTAAGTGTTCCTCCAAACATTAATGACATGAAGTAGGGTATATGCTTTAGAATGCCCTACAAGTTTAACAAAGTCAAAAAAAAGTCCGGTAGTTCCAGGTTTTCTTGTTCTGTCATGTTTCACAGATATAATTAATTCTTTATAATCCTGCATTTATTTGTCAGTTTTTGAGTTGCAGGTTTTATTCCTGTTTATCTCCATCTCCAAAATCCAGTCTCTGCTTCCTTTCCAACCTACTTTGTTCTTCTAGTCAGCTCTTGTGCTTTTTCCTGTCTCTCAAGTGTTTTCTGTTGTATTTCACTGGCACAATCTGTCTCTGACCTTTATTACCAGATGAACAAAAAGCAGAATCTCCTTCTGTTTCACAGCTCGCTTTTTGCTGGACAATCTTTTGTATTTCCTCCTTAACATGTTGTGCATCAATATGCCAAAGATAGCTGGATACTGCAATTTGAATCTCACACCTGGTTCTCGACATTCCCTGATTAGTGGAATAAATGTACTCCTCTTCTGTCTAGTGTACAGTGACTAATCATTTTTCACAAACTTTCTACTTTCTCCCACTTTTAATACTTTTATTTTGTGCCACAGTTTTGTCAGAATCATCTCCTTCTGCTAATAGGATTGCATCTTGTTACTCAATCACCTGACATAAACCCATAATGTACTGTAATATAATATAGTATAATATATCATCATCATCTCCTTTTTTCCATTTTTTCTACATGGGGTGACAATCTAGTGAAGATGATTTGGAACAGACAGGAAGAAGGCAAGAGGAAATAAAGGAATCCAGCAAAGAGATGGATGAATGGATTTTCTTAGCTAATACCCGAGACAGTCAGGCATGACTGTCAAAGAAAGTAGGAGTATGGCATTGAATAGAGAGAGATGGCGATAGTTTATGCCTGACTTGTTTCTTCTTGCCTACTTCCTGTCTGTCATAAATCATCTTCCATCAGATTGTCTTCGGTTTCCTGTTCACATGCCCAAACCAGCATAATCAGTTGTCTTTGACATTCTCTACAACTGGAGCTATTTGGGTTTCTGCTCTGATGTCCCAGTTTCATCTGTCCAACAGTGTGCATCCTACCATCCTTCTCAGGCACTTCATTTACATCACATCTAGCTTCATCTGTTCTGCCTTTACTGCCCAGGTTTCTGTACCATACAGTAGCACTGGTTACATCACTGTTTATACACTTTAATTTTCAGCTTCTTTGGTATTCTTCTGTCATACGCTGCCCCTGACACTCTATACCAGTTGGATGCAGCCCCTCTGATTCTTGCTTTGACCTCCTCATTCAGACTTACTTTCTTCTCAACCCCACCCCCATGTACTTGCAGCTGTTGATCTGTACCACTATTTTCCATTCAATCTCAATTGGCAGCTTCTTATGATTTCCCCAATTTTTTTGCCATTATAACTGTTTTATCTGTACTCAGTTTCATCTAGTGTGCCTTCAGGTTTGCATTTAATTCCCCTATCATTTGCTGAAGTTCTTGTTCAGAGTCTGTCTGTTTAATGCCACATCATCTGCATATAGCAGCATTGTTGATCTGTCCCCTACAACCTGTTTGCTAATGTAGTCAGTCACCAGTATGAACAGCAGTGGGCTCAGTGCTGATCCCTGATGCACACCCACTCCTACTGGGGACTACTGTGTGTGTCCAAACACTGTTCGTAATTGTGCCATTGTCTTTGTACATAGTGTTTACAAAGTCTTCAATATTTCTGGGACATTGAACCATCACAGGACTGTCCAAATTAGCTTTCTTGGGACCTTGTCATATGCTTTCTCCAAGTCTAGGAATACCCACTTGGACTCTTTTCTCACCTCTAGCTTCTGATAACTCTCTGATTCACTGCAAACATTCAGTCAGTTGTGCTGCATCCTGATATGAATCTGGACTGCTCATCTGCCATCCTACTTTCTACTACTTTGCATATTCATATTTATCAATCACACTCTCTGGAACTTTCATGCAGTGCGACAGGAGTTTGAAGCTTCTAAATTGACCATGTGAATATTTCCTATGTTTTTGTATACTGGCACTGATATGCCTATTCTTCAGTCATCAGGGATATGACTTTCACTCCATACTGCAGTGAGTACCCTCTTGAGCCATTTTTCCCCTATCTCACACAGCACCTTGATCATATCTGCCATGACCTTATCTGAGACTGCTGCTTTCCCTGACTTCTTTTCCTTAGCGCTGAAATTACTTCTTCCAGGGTGGTTCCTCCTCTTCTTACATTGTAGTCTGTGTCTGGGACAGTACAGCTTGTGTGGGGTTTTCTTCATTCAGAAGTTGCTCGAAGTACTCCTAACTGCCTTTGATGTCCTGTGGATTTGTCAGCATGTTGTGTCTGGCATATCTTATGGAGGCTGTCTCATGACTGTCTTCTTTATCTTTCTGTCTTTGCCTTGCAACCTAATAGAGCTTCTTTGTGTCATCTATAGAGTCACTTTCCAGAAGCTGGTAGAATGTCTCTGATGCCTTGTTCTTTGCTATTGCAACTGCTATCTTAGCCTCTGTTAGCCAACCAGTATTCCATCTTAGCCTGGTCTGTATTTTCTATCTTCCATTTCCTTCTTTCTTTTGATGACTTCTTGGACTTCTATATCCCACCACCGGCTTTCCATATATTCCTTATTTCCATACCTGGCTCAGCCACATATCTGTTCTATGGTCCTCAAACATGCTGTTTTTAGGTGCTGCCATTCTTTTTCATCTCCACCTATTTCCTCTTCTTCTTGAGGTGCTAGGGCCCTGGGTATTTCCCTGGGATCTTGTGCTTTCTCTCCAGTTTAATTCCAGGTATTAAGGCTAGTTTCTGTTGACCTTAGAGACTTCTCTGTCCACTGTTTGCAGGTGGTTGTGGCAACCAGTGGTGTATGCCATGTGCTGACTGTTTCATTGGGAATGACTTTGCAATTGCTGATTCTACCCCAGTGCCTTTTCCTTACTAGGAGGAAGTCTACCTGAGGTACATGCTGGACACTCTTATATGTGATCTTGTTACTGTCTGTCTTGCTCTACCACGTGCTGGCCACCATTAAATCATTTGTCAGACAGACATCTAGAATGGTGTCTCCTTTATTCCTGCTGCACCATTCATGTTGACCAAGACAGTCATATTCTTTTCTTTCTGTCTCTATATGTATATTCAGGTTTCATGTTATCAAAACTGACTCATGTTATCCTGCTTTATCTAGAAGGCCCTGCAACTACTACCTGAATAAACTCTTTTCCTCGCTGTCACAACCCTGAAGTGGGGCGTAGGCTGAGATTATGAATATGTTCTGTCTTTACACTGGAATCTGATTGTCATGAATCTGTCACTGATTCTGATGATATCCATCCCTGTTTTCTGAAGCTCCTCCCTCACCACAATTCCTTCACCATTTCCCGTCTGTCCTCCACTTGAGTAGTAGATTCTGTATACCAAGCCAAGTGGCTTTGCTGCACTGCCCTTCCCTCTTGTCTCCTGGATATAGATGATATCCAGCCTCCTCCTTACCATCATGCCATCCACTTTCAAGTTGTGCCCTGTCAGTGAACCTATATGAAGTGTAGCAACTCTTAGTTTTATTTGTCGGGTTGATTGGTATTACATCCAGGTTTTGCTCATCAGAACTATCCCAGGTAACCCAAGCTGGGCAACTGGATACCAGCGGGCCACTAGCCTTTTGACCCAAGGCTGCTAGTCTTTATGGTAGGCACACACTGGTCGATAAGGGTGCAGAGGCCAGGATGAAACCTTGTGTATTTGAGGTGAAAATCTTAACCATTATACCACTTGAAATAGATAATGTACCTTACCCGACACCTGCAGCAATTAGAAAGACCCCAAAAGTACCTCACCAGGAGGATCAAGGGACTCAAACAGATGCCATATGCTGCTCGGTTAAAAAAACTCCAGCTCTACTCAGTTGCATACCGCCTACTCCGAGGCGATCTATGCCTGACATATAAAGCTATGTCCAACCCAGAATTAATGGACATGCTCCACCTCAGTAAATCTAAATCCCTTAGAGCCACGCACTCGAGGGACTTGAACTTCAGCACAGAAATAAATAGAACATGCTGGAGGGACAGATTCATAACCCAGAGGCTCCCTTCACTCTGGAATAGAATTCCAATTCATGTTAGGCAGAGCACCTCACTGGATCTCTTCAAGAAGAATCTTGATGAGTGGATGGGGGAATTATAGGTTTGTCCCGGGGATTACTTCCGTGTCACTATTAGACAGAGGCACAGTAAACTAAACTTTAAAAAGGGCACAGTATACTCAAATCAAGGGGTGGAATAAGCCAAACACAATTGGGCTAGGCTTATAAATGCCCCAGGGCAGATAGCCTAGTATGAACCTATGAACCTATAAATTGCATATATGTTACATGTTGTTGTTATGGAATCATGTTTTTTTTTTTTTTTGCATGTTAACTGCACATTTGGAAAGTAAGCTGTACACATTCTTCCACATGTTAAATAGAAGGATTTGTGGGATCATTTTCATGGAGCTATATTGTGGTATTTAATTTTGCATTATATTGCATATCATTGTTTCTGCATTTCTGTATGTTTGTTGTGGTGAACTGCTTGTAAGTACATCACATCTTGTTGTTGATATCTATATTTGGATGCCAAGTGTAGGTTAACTTTTTCCTCTCTATTACTGAGTTAACTTTTTTCCAGAATGATCAAGGGCTGATTGGTAATTACTTGTCAGGCTTGTAAATGTGACACTTAGTGCTGTTTTACTGCTTTTTTTGCATACATCTCTCTCAGGTATGCAAGTTGCTTTTTATTATCGTCACTTCGTATTTGTTGCCATACTTCCATAAATATCACGGATGATCTGCTTATAAGATCACCCCATCTCTAACTTTTTAATGTCACGTGGTTACAGTGGTTTGCCTTATTTTTCTGATATATTATTTAAGTTTCAGTTAAGATTAAATAGAAACTTTTTTTTTTTTTTTTTTTTTTATGAAAACCTGTGTTCAGGCTATTAAGGCCAGCTTAGAGCATTCAGTACATTTGTTATGACTGTACTAGTGTCCATCCAGGAATCCATTTGAGATTTAAATGTACTCAGAGTTTTAGATTGCCTTATTTTTTATTTTTATTTTTTTTTATTTATTTATCATTTGTTGACCGGGAAAGTCCGACTAGGTTCCACAGAGCCTGTTTTCAGCCGAGGCCCGGGGAGAAATGCTCCAGATGCATGTCTTTGGAATCCAAGCTGTGATCTGTTGTGATCTTATATTTAATGGAAGTGTGTTCCAGAGAGTGGGATTAACCGATAAGTGCAGCAGTTCCAGCATATTAATCTTCAAAATAAGAATACTTGTATAGAAAATATTAAGGCTGTTTTTAACTGTGGTTGAGAAGACCCAGAGATGAGAGGAAATTGCTGATTATCACAGCTTGGATCTGGATTCATTTCAATACCTGTTGCCATGGCTGCATCTGTGACTATTTGTGCCACTAAAATAATCTCGTGCACACTTCTGATTAGTAAACATTTGTAGTGGCAGTGGACTTCCAGGACTTCCAAGTGGAAGTAAATATGTTGATTGGTAATATACTGTTTCACTTTGCAGACAGCAGAAGGATGATAGCAGTGGACATCATGGAGATGGGAGGTGCTTGGTAGGAATAATAACAGTAGGTTGAAGCAATTGGAACAGTTTTGTTAAAATTTAGTATGATTTGCATAGGTAATATCAGTGGGCCAATGAAATAATAAAACATTCTTGTTCAGACTCTAGGAAATTAGCCTTTGTTTTTATCTCATGTAATAAACAGGCAATCTGGGTTAGTATAGCTAGGAAACTAAGCTTAGTTCAGACACAGTTTAAGTGCTATTTGTTGTCAGTGGAAGCCTGGCAGAACAAACATCTACATTGGATATGGTCTCGCTTTCCAATGACCAGCTCATCAAAGTGAATTTGATCAAGACTGCTGGACTAAATAGACTTCTGTTGCTTCTAATTTACATGACTGCCCACATTCCTAATGCTGTGTTCCTTGCATCTTGCTAATGAGCCCCCTGAACTCTGCATTTAATAAAGAAAATGATCAGAAAACCCAAGGTTTGAAAAACAGGATACTTTAATACATTAAGAACACGGTTAAGTTCTTTCGTCTTAAACAGACATCTTCAGAACCATTGAATAAAATAATCAACATCCAAGCCAGTTATAAATAATTTCAAGAACCTCCCCCGAAATATTCACCAATCCAAAGTGTATGACAGACCAAAACACCAATCAAAAATCATCCCTAAAAGTAGGAAGTTGTAGGCATTGTAACAGGCTAAACATGCCATACCCTTGTAGAATCATACAATCACAAAAAATAACTCAATAGCTAATGGTACAGTGCATCCAGGATGAGCCCTCGAAAGAGTTAAACCAATCAGATGTCTTAAACAAAAAAGAACACCAATGAAAATACAGAAAGTATAGTGTAAATAATGTCCGTACGAACACTAAAGAAACGTGTAAAATCATATTATAATTTTGAAGCTCTTTTCTGTAATTCATTAACTATAGATATTGAATAGTTAAGTCCAGGCTGATTGGTGGCATCCAAACAGATTTGCCAAATCATTTCATAATGCAATAAATAGTTTTTACAATCCCCTGTAGAAACATTGGCACCAAGTTGTTCAAGGACACAAAAATTAAACTTGGTAAAATGACCACAGGATAAAGCTCTAACTTGTCTTTATTATCACACCAGTTACAACACTGAGTTTATGAATCTCCTATTTTCTTTTCTAACATCTCTAAATATAAAGCAAATAACAGAAACAGAACATACATGCCTGGCTCCTGTGTTCAGAGTTTGTCACAGAGGAACCCTACCAGCTTAATTCTTGCTTCTGACCTTGTATATGTCTTCCCCATCAACCCTGTTATTCAGTCAGGGAATGTAGATGCTAACATTGGCTTTCTCATAAATCCCAACTATATTTATTGAATACTTTCTGTGCATCTAGACTCATGAACAATAGTAGTGTTTTCTTACACTCTGTTTCCCTCAATATAATCATTATATTATTATTGCTTATTATATTATTAATATACCTATTAATGTCATCAAATATTTGTTTCCCCTGTAGAAAGCCTTGTTGATTCACGTCTCTCTGTTTTGATGACATCTTTGTCATTCTCTCGTCTAATGTAGATGTTAACATTTTATAATCATGGTTTAGAATTCAGATGGAATTATATGAAGCTGGGTCTTCACCAATTTTCAGTAATACAGCAAATGCTGTTTTCTTCCAAGATTCTGGTACTCATCCCCCTTTTTAAAATACTATTAAAAAAACTTCCATATATTTATTGCTGTCTTCCCTCCTAACTTCCAAGTTTCCACAGGAATATTGCCTGTTTCTGGTGACTTCCTTGTTGATTATTGTTACTATTTTTATTTTACCTCATTTTATCTTAGCTGTAAATTGTACGTTTTCATAAAAAGCTCTATTTTTCTTGTCTTAGGCTCCTTAAGTAAGGCTACAACTCTTTTTTACTTTCTGATGTTTTAGCCATTGTGCTAAAAGTTTTTGTGCTTTAAAATTGTTACAAAAAGTAGATGCTTAACAGCTTTTGAATATTGTCCAAACGTCTTATTTTTTCCTTTACCACTCTGCAATTACTCCTCTTATTATTCTGTGAGATTCGTCTTCTTGGGCAATACTTTTAACTTTTGTCAGCCCCGGTAAATAATTCCTTTTAGTTCTTCTATATAATATATTTCTGTGTTATTTCTACTTTGCTTTTAAAGTTTATTTTCATTTTATTCCAATTGCTATCTATCCCCTCAGAAGTACTTTTTAACTTCCCTAATAACTCTTGAATCGAGCTCACAAGCCATTCCTTAAATTTTTCTCTTTTTAACAGATGAGTAGGAAAGCACCAGTGTCTCATTTTTACATCATCACCCTACATCTTTATCTTAATTTTTATTGGTGCATAATCTGATGCGCCTCAAAACTTTCAGTGAAGTACACGTGCTCTTGTAAAATATGTCTATTCAGTCTAACCAAGTTATTTCATCTTGGGGAATAATATGTACATTTTGAATTCCTGCTATAGAAGTCATATTTTCCATACTAAATACTCTTGTGTAGTTCTTCAGAAATCTACCTTCTTTTGTTATAATTTCTCTTCTAGGTCCCCCAGTACATTGTCACTATTGCAAATCAGGTTCCATTCTCCATCTAGGAGTAATATGTGCTGAAAGCTTATTTTCCCAAAATCTATCCTAAGCTCCATAACAGTAATTTATAGGTGGAATATAAATTATATCTCAACATAATCCTCCTCCCCTGCCAATAGCCCCTTGTTACACAAATCTACCATTTTTTACTTTATTTTTCTCTTCTGTCAGTAGGGAGATCCCTTACACAATCAGCAACATTACCCACACTTCCTTTTTCTCTGACATTGCTGAATGTACACGTTGAATTCTGTTACCAAATTCATATGCTCATTTCTATCCAAATGCATTTCCTGTAAGATTGCTATTTGCACCTAGCTTGGCTCTGTGATGCAAAGGGATGGAGCCCTTACCACAACCAAGGGAAATGAGGTTCTGTTAGTGACCCTGGTACTGAAGGGGCCAAGCAGGGAGAGAGAGAGAGAGGAAAGGGAATGAAGGTGCCTGGCCCACTTTCCTTTCCTGGGGATTGGAGAGGGTAGTGGGTGCTTGGGTACCACATTGGGAAGATGTGATTGCTCTAGTAGAGACAAGGGAAGCCACTTCCTGTGCTTGAAGGAAGGGGATGGGTCTGCTTGCTAGGAAAGTCCTTAGCGGACATGAGGGATGAGCAGCAGACACAGTTGACTGCATGCTCCACTTTTGTGCAAGCCAAGTGTCTGTGTGGGAAATGTAGGGCTATACACAGAACTCATCAGTCCACCCCAATGGCTTTCTAAATGATAGCCACTCACAATTGACTCTTGCCCCAATAATGGGGTGCAAATGGTCTGATTGGCTGGGAGGCGGCTGATGACTAACAGGCAGTGGGAGCAAAGAGCATTAAAAATATTGATATTTGCACCCCATACTTCTTAGTATAATACAGTACTATTTGCTTTTTGTCTATACCTGTAAGGCCATTTACATTCCATGTTAATACTTGCAAAGCAGACATTCTTTTCAAAAGCTGTTATACATGACAGTTCTTTTGAATGCATGTTTCCATCACTAATGACTGTTGGGCTGATCTTGTATGTAGTTGCTTCTTATCTCTGTTTGAATCCCTGATATCTTTTCTGAGACTTTTCACTTCCAAGATTCACTTTCCCAAAAAAAATTGAACTCGCAACAAACACAAAAAAAAATCCAATAAGAAAGTCTGTCCCTCCAAATAAGAGCAGTTGCCCCAAATTTACAGCTGTACCCACAAATCCTACCCGTTCTAAAGTTAAGTTTAACCATGCTAATGTGCATATTAGAATCTGTGTTTCTACTTACACATATTGCTTTTTGTTCTTATATTACATCTAGCACCCTCTCAGGTGTGAAGAACAACTTGCATTCTTTTTAGAAAACATTACCTTTAGCCTTGAATGAATAAGCTAAATTATGCACATTTATATTTATGCATTGAAGCACTAAGGCTTCTGAGGAGGCAACTACCTTTATATGTATTCTTCATCCCATTCTAATCATAAGGGCAGTAGCATGGAGAAGGAATACTTTTATCATTGTAAGCCCTGTTGCAAATATAAATATAGTTTGAAATTGATGATTAGGAATAAGACTGTGACATGATATTTACTAGTTTGTTCTCTGGCAATTAGTGAAACTCCAGTAACATACCAGAGAAAGCTGCAAAAGCCTCTTAGTTAACAGTTTCTGAAGCATATTAAGAACAGTTTACGGGCAGAAAGGAAATGCTGCTAATACTGCTTAACCGACTAACACCATTGCAATATCCGTCTGTGGTTCATTAAAGTTATGTGGTTGTCCTATGATTTTTCAAGGTTAAATTAACTGAACTGTCAACTGGATGAAGCACACTGACCAAAATGTGACCTTGATGAAAGACGTACAAACAAATCATTTTTTGTAAGGAGGTTAACTCCCCTACACCCCCTGCCCATTTTGAGGACCTTCTTCCCTACACCTGTATATTAACTCTATGGCTCTACATCTGTGGAAAAATGGGAAAAGCCCACAAAAAAGAATCACTGTCAGTGCACTAATAGAAGTGACTCTGGTAGTGATTTCCTATGGGGACCAGTTATTGGGGGAGTTCAGAATTGGAGAAATGAACATGGCAAGTTAAAAACCTTAACCACTGTGCACTCAGCCAAAAGTATGGAAGCCATGTTCAGTACTACAGTACCACTTTTGTACAGATTTGTTGAAGTGATGTACCATTGTCACATTTGTCAATGGTTTGGTCAGGTTATGGGTCGCTCTCACATCTGTCTATGGTTTGGTGAGATTCTGTAGTGTTGAATTATGCACTACTGTCACCTGTGCACATGGTCTGATGGGAGTCTGGAGCATTATTTATTCATATTTCATAAATTTAAAAGGCTAAGCCCACTGGACATTAGTGTCCCTTTTTATTGGTAACCCAGGAGCACTGTCTGATCAAATGACTTGCTCAGACTTGCACAGTAGACAAATGGATATTGAAGGAATCAAACCTTCTTCCCCTGACTACAGGAAGCAGCTTGTTAAAACCTTAGAGCCCTAACCCCCCTACACTATCTGTCAGGCCATTATTGTGTGTCCCAAATATTTTGGTGTTCTGCACCATTGCCGCAGCTGCCCATAGTCTGGAGTCCTGCACCATTATTACATCAACCTATGATATGATCATGGTTTGAAGGAGTTCTACACATCATTACCATACCTACCCATAGTCTGATGGGGTTGTTTTAGGCTACAAGAACTTGTCACACAACACATATATAACAGCTCTGTAGATCTAAGGAGAAGCCTTTTTAAATGAAGAAAAGTACTGCAAAACTGTGAGAAGAATTCTAATATACTGTGCATATACCATTCAGAAGCAAATTCATGTTTTTATATGTATGTATGTTAATAATTTGTGGTTAGTAATTTTGAGCTGGATATTAACTGCAACACAATGTCTGCATTGGATGTATCAGCTATCCCTCTTTTAGAAAGGAAACATCTGGTCTTGCATCTCTGTTCCTACAGTGGCACTATCTGAGGAGAAAACAATTTGCAGGGAAACAAATTAAGCTCTATTAAAGACCACTGTAGATCTGAAGGTGGTGTTAAATATGTAAACAGATAAGAGATACAGTCTCAATATGCTTTAAGCAAAAATTATATCTAAAACAAACTAATTTAACAGGAATTATATTGTGTGACACATTCTTTGAACATCAGATATTTCAGGACAAGTGAATGAAAAAACACTACATCTGCAAACATGCTGTCGCAGATATCAACTTTTTCCTAAGTTTTCATCCTTTTTTTGATCAGTGATGTACAGCAACATGTAAGCAGCTTTCTCCTAGTTCATTATGCTTAACTGCACTTAAAACTGGCTACCTTTTAATCCTGCTGCAAAACTGATTTTTGTCCTTCACAAACAGGATTTGACATTGAATGAAATAGTCATTGCAGACAAAGAATGCAGTATTGTTTTCACCTTGAAGAATATTATTATAATGCAGATCTCTTAGGTAACTGTCAAAAAAGAAAATATTACCCAATCTAAAACATGTTACAGTAATCAAGTTGTTTTTAAATTATGTCAACATAACATCTGTCGAACAGATTACTGAGCTAATCCAAGAGGCCTCTTTTCAGTCATGACCTAAACTAGAGGCAAACATAAGATATTCCGCTGATTTATATGGTGAAAGAAAGATTTGAAACAATTAACAGCCAGTTTTCTAAATTTAAACAATACCTGCACATTAAGATTAGCTGATATAGCCACTGTTGATATTAGTGACACTGAGAACAGCAAAACAAATAATGTGACTAGCTGGTAAGAGCCAGATTTTAATACAGAAGTTCATACAATTAGTTTAACAAAAAATAAGTCAGTGATTTGAATTTACACATTGGAGCCAGCAGCTGTTTACAGCAAATAATGTAGGATCATTTTAGAAAAAAACATACTTATTAACAGATGATATAGATTTTAATTACATGCTGCAGGCTACAATGTAAAAGCTCAGCTTTCAGTATTTGGAATATTTAACTGGAAATTTGCAATTAAAATGAAGTACAAGCTAACCTCTAGGTGGCACTAAATGCCTTTTAAAAGGAAACTGATCCCTCATAAAGGTTTCATTTTCAGCATGAGCAATGAGTTTTCCTCTTCATCAGCAAACCCCTGCCACTAAGTATCAATATTATTTGTTTTTTTTTCCAGCCTTTACATAGTGCCCAAAGGACAAGTGGACTTTTCTTTCTACAGGATTTACTTCACTTAGTTGAAATTACTCCTAATAGATTAGCTGATGTGTTAATACACTTATCAAATGTCAGCACACCCTCCCTAAAAAAAAATCACACTTTTTAAAACAATGCAGAGGCTTGTTGCTACATCAGGACAGATTAGGTCTTGTACTAATTCTGTCTTTTACATGACAGGTGGTGCAGCGTAGCATTGTTGCCTCACAGCAAGAGGTTCTCCCGTTCGATTCTCGGCTAGAGTGCGGGAGGGCCTTCTGTGTGGAGTCTGCATGTCCTCCCCACGGTTGGATGGGCGTTCGAAAGACATGAGTAAATGGGCTTGCCTTCGTAGAAGGTTGAACATCGAGCTGGCACCTCGGCGTTCGTGAAAATCTACTGCCAATCATTAGCAGACCGGAGTTTCGCTGTGGCGACCCCTAACCGGGAAAAGCCGAAAGACAAACAACAACAACATGACATAACCATTGTGAACATACAGATCTTTTCTATGTAATACCGTGGAGTATTTAAGATACATGGTCTGACTTCTGAGTACAGCTTGCGTTTTTCAGTCTGATTCAGAAAGACTTGAACAGGTAGGGGCATATCTCTCATGTGTCCAGATATTTGTCTCATATATTTGGTCTGTTCCTCATAAAATTTGTTGTTTTCTTTAAGGACTGATGTTATTAAATAATTACATTCATTTGAGTTTCAGACTTAATATCCTTCAGAAAATGCATGCTAGCACAAATCCTATTATTCTAGCAACTTTCTACATCTATAAGAGCAATATTTAAAATGTGTCCCTATTTCTGGGCCTTTGTCCTCCCATTAGTTTAGGCTTTGTCCAGATTTCTTGTGTTAAGAGGTTGAGAGGTGTGGGTAGGTTCTCTTTCTAGGTATGAGTTGAACAGCGGTTTATTGAGACAAGTAGATAGAGGGAAGTCCCTGTCAGCTCTTAGGAGTAGCTGAGAGAATGAAATGTTATGAGCTGAGAGTTTGCTTTTAATCCCGTCATCTCTCCAGTAACATAACACTTCTGGGTGTACCCAACCTGTATAATCCAGTGATGTAGCTGTATGGCATGGAACATTTTTGCATGTTCTCTTGTTTTTGTCTTTGTCCATCTTGAAACAGTATAGACCATGGAATGCCAGTTGTACTCAAGCTATTCCTTCTGTGATAGCAGAACTGTACGCATTTCTGTATGTTGTATTGCCTTATGCACAATGTTCATTCTTTGCTAAAACCTCTGCTGCTGTTGGAGACTATCAAAGCCAAATGACACACTGTGTAAGTTTGTACTGAAATGCAAGGCCCAACTGCATCAATTTTTATTTGCATTCACATTCCTCAGCCCTCCTGCAGCACTGTCATCTTCCTCCTGGTTTAACTGTCTCCTTTTTTCTTCTTTCCAGTTGGTTATCTTCAATTCTCTTCTTTTTCATCCTTACTTTTATGCATAACAGAACACCTACTTAAGCAAGAATCCCATGGCTGCTAGTGGCATGTGTGTGTGTGTGTGTGTGTGTGTGTGTGTGTGTGTGTGTGTGTGTGTGTGTGTGTGTGTGTGTGTGTGTTCACACCCTCTCTCTGTTATCTCTGACCTTCATAACCTTGACTACTGACAAACTGATCATTCAGTGACCTGTTGCTCATTAGTGGCTTCAGCCTTCCTCCACCGCAATGCTGTGAATTGCCAATAGCAGGTGATCCCTATTAGCTGTTATCTCACTGTTGCTTTTTTAAAGGCTTGTACCCACCACCATTTGTGTTCTCCACGTTTTGCGATATCTGTTTTATTTCACTGCTCTTATCTTATTTTCTACACTCTTCTTACTGATACCATGATGTAGAGCAAGTATCTATTTTGTTGCTTTCATTCTCATTATTTATTTTCTTTCAGCTGCTCTTTGGCCTTTATGAAACAGAATTTTGTCTAATCATTGGGAGCAGCACTTTTAACTGAGCTGTTCCTGTAACAGCACTGCTACATCACATCTGGTGGCCTACCTGCTGACCTCTTGATGCCAGAATCAAGGACCAATGTGAAAATAATGGGACAGGGAAGGGTTAATGGCTCAAAATTAAAGACATGTTTAAATATTGCCCTTAGCAACTTAAGAAAGTTGCTATAATAATAGAATTTGCATTGACATGCATTTTCTGATTTAAGATTTGATATGAAGGTACTTTATCTTAGTTAACTGGAAACACTGTATGCCATGAGACTGAGAAATGAAAGTCTTAATTACCCAAGCTCGTGCTTCAATAGGTGTCAGTCTCTCCCTTATGAACCAAGTCTTGTGCACTATTTAGCATGAATTTCTCCAAATGCTGTAGTTCATTTAAAAAGGTTTTATTAGATGTTCACAATATCTGAAATACTGTTTCCATTAACAGTTCTGATACACAATTCAAGTTGCTGTACATCATTCTGATTGTCCTGAACAACATAAACTGACATAGTCTCTAGATGACCTGTTTTCTTACTCAGGCTTGAGTGTTTGTTATCTTCTCTGAAGTAACAGGTCAAACGAACTTACTAACCTTAACTGCCCTGCTATACTGAACACAGCATATTATATTCTCTTTTTCAGTAATTTTGCTTTATTGACTATATCCATCCCCTAATCCTTAATCCTTAGGCTATGTCTTGTTTTTAGCTTATCTTATCTCGTGATTCTTTCCTTAAGAAAAGAACATAAGTACTCTCTGCAATCTTCCCTTGACAAACTGTTATTTCAGCAAGGTCAACATTCAGTGGAAGATTCTTTGTTTCTGCTTTTTAAAATGTATGCATAAATAAAACACCATTTCCTAGCCAGCGAGGTCAACAGTCAGTGAAAGATTCTTTGTTTCTGCTTTCTAAAATGTATGCATAAATGAAACACCATTTCTAGCTTATTTTATTCTTTTAGCCTGTCTAATGTCTGTAAAATGAAAAACCCTGATCTAACAGTCGCCCCTAAGGTCCCTTGATGAAAGTCTACTGGAACCCACTTCTGTAGTTACCGTACATTTATATTGCTAACTACTGTATTTAGCTTTTATGCTACTTGACTTATAATCTGAAAATAAAATAAATATTTGTTAAACCTGGAATTTTAATTTTGACCACTAGGTGCCAGTTGATCATTTATGCCCTGTTTGGATTGAAGTGTTTTAACTTTATCATTTGAATAAACCTGCAATTTTAAATTTGACCACTAGGTGTCACGTGAACATTTATGGCCTGTTTGGATTGAAATTTCTAAACTTTATGATTTGATTTCATATTATCTAGATTTATAGTCTTTAGAGTATTTATATTTAAACATATACATTATTTAACCCCCTTTTGCTGGATGAAGAGGTCCTGCAAAATGTATTTGTATACTGTACTATGCTCTTTGAAACTGGCACTCTCTGCATCTGAGGTTTTTAAAACTTATACTTTATGATAGGCCAACATTCATGAAAACCTACATAACTTAGTAGCTGATGGTTGTACTTTATTATTTGCTTAGCTAATAATTTTGGCATGTAGGGCAAAATGCCCCTTGTTCTGTTTTATACACATACAACCTTACTCCAGGAACTGGACTGGTAACTTTGCATTGTGCCCTTTTATTAGCTTTTTTCTGCATGTCTTGAATCTTTGCCAGATTTGTCTCAACTGTTGAGCCCACTTGGCTCACCTTTGTTATGCCTTTTACCTTAATTTTCTTTTACTGTGTTGGATATAGAGTAAATCCCCTCCTTAGCAGCTTTTTCTGTCACATATTTTATAGCCTTTCATGCATGATGGCTATTTTCTGAAGACTAATTGAAGTCTGCACTAAAAAGATAACTTTATAAATGGTCTTGAAGCATAATTACCATATTCTGTATTAACTTGTGTCTATACATTTTATTTAACTTTATTTTATAAAGTTACTTACATTTTTAACTTTTATGAATATTTATGAGCTATAATAGTTTACTAAAACCTGTACTTTCTGTATTTTAAGTCTATACCTTTGCATTGTTTGTTAGTATTCTTAATTCCTGACTAATGTAAAGTGCACTGCAACTTGTAAACGTGCACTGTAAACTGTAAACTACTTAACAAATTAAGCCTGTCCTGTTATGCCTCGAGTGCATTGAATACCTATTACTACTTATTTTTTTTAAATAATAAGCCTGTAACAAAAAATAATTCTGTTACTTTACCTTTAACTAATGACTGAATAATGTGAAGTAAGATTTGACTGAAATGTAGTATACTGAACACCTAAATGAATATAAATATCATATTTTGAAACTTGACTGATATTTACATTAGCATCTACTGAACATTTAAAAATAGCTATGTATATTCTGGAAACTAACTAAACAAAAATAATATCTTTTGCCAGTGTTAACTAAACACATAAACCACAAAAGCAGTGTGCAAAGCAGTCATAGCCCTTAAGGCCAAATACAACACCAAACATACTTGTCATAGGTGACTCCATAGTCAGACACACTGACGTCCCACTCACCAGGCTGAACAAGGAGAGGGTTACAGTAAGCTGCCTATCGGGCGCTAGAATCCGCCACATAACACAAGCACTCTGGTCACTCCATGGCAAGTACAAATATGACACAGTCATTGTCCATGCTGGTGTGAATGACCTGAGACGTACCTCCCTGGACTACATGAAAAGAGACATAAAGGAGCTCTCTGATTATGTAGCCCAGGCAGGTATGACCCTGACCCTGAGCAGTATCCTTCCTTCACCAAGAATGATGCCACAATATAGAGACAAGATGATCAGCTTTAACAATTGGCTTAATGTCTGGTGTCATTCAAAGGGGATCCAGTGTCTGTCTGCCTGGGATGACATGCTTGACAAGCCACGCTGCAGCAAGGGACGGCTTGCACCTGTCACCCCTGGGATTCGGATATTGGCTAAGGCTCTTGCCACCCCATAGTGCCTTTTTAAGGCAAGGCTCAAATTCTAAACCTACCACCCTAGAAAACAAAAATGGGAAGAAACTGAGGGTAATGCTGCTCAATGCCAGAAGTCTAAATCTCAAAATGCATGCACTCGAGGCCCTTCTCAGTATGGAGAACATCGATGTCTGTGCTGTAACTGAAACCTGGTTCAAGGCTCCTGAGAGCACCCCGGCACTATTAGGTTTTACCTCATATCATGTGTTCCGGCCCCAAAATCTGGACCACACCACAAAAGGAGGGGGTGTATCCATATTCATAAAGGATACCCACACCTCCAGGTTGGTGGCAACGCATGAAGCTTCAGAAACCATCCAGGTGCAACTAACCATAGGCAAAACTGCTCTACAAACTGTAGCATGCTACAGGCCACCCTCTCAAACTCAGGAACCCCACACAGCCTTCCTGAAGACACTGGAGGGTATAAATGTATCTCCAAACACCATCATATTGGGTGACTTCAACTACCCGAATATAGACTGGGAACATTACTCAAGCCCTAACTTTCTAGCCCAACGGTTCCTGGAGTTCATAAATTCAAATGCCATGGAACAGCTAGTCACTATTCCCATGAGAGGAGAAAATATACTAGATCTCATTATCACAAACATGGGGACAAAATGCTCCACACTGGAAGTATATCCCTCATTGGTGAGATCTGATCATAAACTAATCTCACTGGAAATCCACATCCCGCCCCCACCCCAAACAAAAGACCACAGTGAAGAACTTCTCTAAAGCAAACTTCACACTACTCAAGACTGGTGTGGTATCCTTCAAGGCCCCTGAGCCAGTGGAAACCACAACCCAAGCTGCGGAAGCCCTTACAAATGCCTTCTATGAACACCTCCAGGACTGCATGGATCAGGCAATCCCAAATAAAACCAAGACTCTTTCCACAAAGGGCAAACGTCCAGTCTGGTGGACCCCAGCCATTAACAAACTTTACAATAAGAGGAGAAAGCTATTACATGATAGAACAAAATCCATAAAAGGGAAGTCACCCTGATCATTATTAGTAAAAAATACGAGCACTCATAAAATCAACTAAGGCCAATTTTGAGAGAAAAATTGCCATGGATTCAAAGGACAATCATAAGGCCTTTTTCAGCTATGTTAGGAACCTGGGTGGAAACTCCCAGATATGCTCAGAATTAGTCCAAAATGATACAAAAATCACTGAACCCACAGACATTGCCAACATACTGGCAGACAGGTTCAGTGCAAACTTCACCCCCCTCACCCCCCTAAAGGAGAGATAACTATCCCAGCAGAATGTAGACTCCCAGACATCTCAAATGCGCAGGTGAAAGCTGCTCTCTCTAAAGCTAAAAACACAGCATCAATGGGACCAGATGGTGTCCCCGGCTGTGTGCTACATGAGCTAAATAAGGAATTAAACCCGCACATAAGGCAGCTGTTTAATCTCAGCCTTACCACAGGATACGTGCCCAAGGAGTGGCGTATGGCAACTGTGGTCCCACTCCACAAAGACGGTGCCTCTACGGACCCTGGTAATTACCGCCCCATAAGCTTAACAAGTCTAGTCTGCAAAGCTATGGAGAGGATCATAATGGAGCTCATAAACAAAGATATAGGGGACTTGCAGACATTGGACCTGACCCAGTTTGGCTTCGTCAAGGGCAGATCATGCCTTTTGAACTTGGTCAACTTCTTCGAAACAGTCACCAAGGCCATTGATGAGGGAAAGGCAGTCCATACAGCCTACCTTGACCTTGCAAAGGCCTTCGACACAATACCCCACTCGGGTATTGTAGAAAAACTTACCAGCTTAAATGTAAACCCATATGCCACAAGATGGGTTGCAAACTGGCTTAAGGACAGAACCCACAGGGTTAGAGTTGCTGGCGCTATGTCAGACTCCAAGCCGGTCACAAGTGGTGTCCCACAGGGCTCGGTCCTTGGCCCCCTATTGTTCGGCATCTACTTCTCAGAAGTACAGGCCAACATGGGAGGACTTTGGCTGACAAAGTTTGCAGACGACTGCAAACTGGGCGCCATAGTGGAAAGTGCATCGGACACGGATATCCTTCAGAAGGGACTCACGGAAACAGATAGCTGGTGCCAAAGCCATGGCCTGAAGTTAAACGCCAAAAAATGTATAGTCATACCCTTCGGGAAAAACAAGGTAACCCCAATCTACCATATAGGTGGCAATCCACTAAGCACAGAAGAGGTTATCAGGGACCTGGGGACCCAGGTTGACAGTGGCCTTTCTTTTGACACTCATGTTGCTAAAGTGGTTAGAAAGACCTTCTACATTTCCCACCTGATCATGAAGGGATTCACATCCAGATCTAGTGAGGTCATTGTTCCCCTGTACTCTTCACTTATCAGACCAATGATCGAGTACAATGCCCCATTCAGGATGTATCTCACCCGACATCTGCAGCAATTGGAGAGACCCCAAAAGTTCCTCACCAAAAGGATAAAGGGACTCCAAAATCTGTCATATGCTGCCAGATTGAAGAAACTCCAGCTCTATTCAGTTGCATACCATTTGCTCAGAGGTGACATGTGCCTGACATACAAGGCCATGTCCAACCCGGAATTAATGGACATGCTCCACCTCAAAAAATCCAAATCCACCAAAACCACTAGAGCAAGTGACTTAAACCTTAGCACAGATATAAATAGGACGTGCTGGAGGGATAGATTTATCACTCAGAGACTCCCTATGCTGTGGAATAAAATCCCGATCCATGTGAGGCAGAGCAGCTCGCTGGCTCTGTTCAAGAGAAATCTTGACCTGTGGATTGGAGATCGTAGGTTTATCCCGGGAATCATCTCTGTGTCACTGCTGGACAGAGGCACAACAAACTAATGGGCACAGTATTTTTTCATATAAGGGGTGGCGTAAGCCACAAAAATTTGGGCTAGGCTTATAAATGCCTTAGGGCAGATAGCCTAGTATAAACCTATGAACCTATGAACCTAAACCTATGAACCTATAAACACAGATAACAAAAACATAACTGAAACTGGTACATGTTATACCCTAACTAATAGCATTGTTTGAAACATGAGAACATTTTGACAGTGTTACCTGAACACAAATAAACTGAAATCTGTTTGAACACAGGCTGAAAACTACTACCAAAACATGACAACATTGTCTAAAAACATAATACAATTGTCTGAAACATGAAAACATTTTGACAGCGTTATCTGAACACAAATTAAAAAAAATAACTGAAACACATAGTCAATTTCTGTCCCACAGTTCTTTTCCAGTCACTGATGAAATGAAGTAAGGCCTGCTTTAATGCTGGTGTCCTTTTTATAGTTAGGCCTTTTAAACCTCTTCTTTTCATTTCTTGTTTGATTGTATTTAGTATCAGGTCCTTAAAATAACATTTGCATCTTTAACAATTATAATCTGATAGCATTGCTTATTGCCCTAACTTTATTTACATTTTCTGCATGAAATAAACATAAGCTCTTGCAAGTCTGTAGACAAACACAACACTTAATCTTGACATAACAAGAATTCTGCTATTTTCTTAAAAATACAGACTCCAAAGGCTTGCTATTACCTTTGACCTTTTAAACCCTGATAGCGTGAAACTGTCGTGAGTAATGAAATGTATGGTCTGCTGTCTTTTTTATTTTGAAAATCTGGTATGCCACTGGCAACATTAACCTGCACTACAGCATACTTTTAATTATTCTTTGGGCTTGAACTTTGTAAATTACTTACGTCATTTGCCTAGTCATTACCCATAGTGGGCTGCCTTGTATTTGAAAAGCTAATAATAATATTTAAATCAGTAAACCATTTAAATTTATTGGAAACAACTGGAACTAAGTACCAGCTTTTACACACTTGTGTTTCCATGTCCAGTATTAACTGCTGGGATTTACTGCTCCAAATCAATATTAAAATCTATTTCTGTCTCATCACTAGAATGGACAGCTTTTCTACAGTCTTGGCTGTAGCAATTGCATTTAACTTGACAATTGTAAATGAAAATAAAGTAACACTGTGTATTTTTTGCACTTATATACAATCCGTTTTAACTGTTGAATTTTTACATTTTGTCTCGTGACCCTTAGATTTTAACATACTGTTCAGTGACTGAAACTCTATGGACTGTCTCACCGTAACCATTTAATTTTTCATTAGTACTGAATGCTGCAAGAATGTGCTATTACTGTCTACATTTTTGAATAAATAGCAAACTGTAATGCATTAAATGGATAGCATGGTCTTTAATGTAACTTGCTAGACTAGCTGTAATCTGAGCTGATATGCTTGGCAAACTGCCATCTCTGTACGAAACATATACAGTCTCAAACTGATTGCATAATGTACTCTTTTATACATGGAATCTTGATTTTTAACTGTGCTGTCACTTTTACAATGTAGCATTGACTGTAAACTTTACATTTTGTAAACTAGCAAGCATTACTTTGTGTCTATATTACAATGTTGTTTATGCTTTGCAACACTTTAATACAAAGCTCTTAAACAAAACAGTAATACAAAAAATTCCTTTGCCAACTAACTGCAAACCCTTTATTTTGCTAATTAATTTGATATACCTTAAAACAGAGACATATGTTTACCCTTTTTCCTTGACTGACAACACCCAATATGCCTTTCTGAGTACTTCAGCTATGTTAGCTAAACTGGAATTTATTTTATCTTTAACCCATAAATCTGCATGTTTCTGTCATAACCAATTCTTTAAAATCTGTACATTTGTACGTATTTCTTTACTGAAATCTAAACGAGTATATACACCTTGAACTGTTAGCTGCCATAATCATTGACCTTTGAATTTCTGAACTTGTATCTTTTATATGTGCAGCTGAACTTGATTTGTCTGAAAATAATGAAATAACCTTAAAACATGACAGATTAATGCTCTGATCTTTACAGCTAGCTATGGAATACATTTTTTTACTTAGCACTGAAGTCTGTTCTCCAGTTTGTCGAAATATAGTTTATTTAAATATGTACTTTGATTCCTTTTATCTCCCTGTAGTGTAAACATTGCATTAATTGAAGTAATGTGATCTGGAAACATTGCTTGCATGTTATGTATGTTGACTGTGTTGACATTTGTATGCTGAATACTGCAACATACTGCTGTATTTTGAATGGCATGTATTACCTTCTGAATGTGTATTTGAAACTGTACTACAACTGAAATTATTATGTTGAATTGCATGTGCTGATGTATGTTTAAACTGGCATTAGCCTGCATGTGTGACGTAAACCTTTTCCGTAACATTTTTGAACTAATAACCTTTAACTTTAAAAAAACAGTCTTAAACTTAAACCAGAAATTTACTGACATTTTACTGTACCAGCATTATTTGACATGTTTACATGCAAAAACATTTTAATTAAGTAACTTAAACTTTGTTGTACTGTTAACTAAAAGGTCATATAAAGTTTTACATAACTGTATGGATTGGAAGGAATGTGAGTTGTCTGTTGCTTATAATCCTTTTTGTTGCTTTTTGACCTTTATGACGTCAGTCTAGAAACATGAAAGTCCATGGAGAATGTCTTTTATGTTTTGAAGGAAACTGGTCTGTTGAAGTTGTGTGAGGCTTTCCTGAAGGAAACATTGGTATGCTGCTTGAAAAGTCTGTTATGAAACAGTTGCTGTCACTTTAAACTGTTAATGAAACTTTGAAGTCATTGCCATAAAACTGAACTTGAAAAAAAAAATACTTACTGTAGCTGTTTTGTTGAAGTTTGAACAAAACACTGAGTGCTGCACTTTAATGAAAGCAGTGTTATTTATAGTCTGTAGAACACATGAAGTTGAAAGACACACTACTATTTTGTAGATTTTTGTAGAACACACGTAGTGTAACCAGTTCTGGAAATGAACAATACTTTCACTGAAAGGGTGGTGTACCCTGTCTGCTGACGTACTTCTGCTGTTATAAACAGTCACTATGAACTTATAAAAACATGCTTGTACTGGAAAGTGGATGTGAAAAGGTTCAGCTGCTTTGCTAGGTTATGAGAAGCATATATCTCTTCCCAGACAGCAGGTCACATCAGGCATCATTGTAATATTTGATATGATGGTACTTTACAGTAGTTAGCTGGAAACACTGTATGCCATGAGACTGAGAAATTAAAGTCTTAATTACACAAACTTGTTCTTCAATAGGTGTCAGTCTCACCCATATGAACTAATTCTTGTGCACTATTTAGCATGAATTTCTCCAAACGCTGTAGCTCATTTAATAAGGTTTTATTAGATGTTCATAATATCCAAAATACTGTTTCCATTAACAGTTCTGATAAACAATTCAAGTTGCTGTACATCATTCTGATTGTCCTGAACAACGTAAACTGACATAGTCTCTAGATGACATGTTTTCTGTACTCAGGCTCGAGTGTTTGTCATCTTCTCTGAAGTAACAGGTCAATTAAACATACTAACCTTAACTGCCCTGCTGTCCTGAACACAGAATATAATATTTTCTTTTTCAGTAATTTTCCTCTATTGACTATATCCACCCCCCAAACCTTGATCTTTAGACTACATCTTGTTTTTAGCTTAACTTATCTCTTGATTCTTTCCTCGAGAAAAGAACATAACAAGTACTCTCTGCAATCTTCCCTTGACAAACTGTTATTTCAGCAAGATCAACATACAGTGGAAGATTCTTTGTTTCTGCTTTCTAAAATGTATGCATAAGTAAAACGCCTTTTCCTAGTCAGCAAGGTCAACATTCAGTGACAGATTCTTTGTTTCTGCTTTCTAAAATGTATGCATAAATGAAACACCATTTATAGCTTATTTTATTCTTTTAGCCTGTCTAATGTCTGTAAAATGAATAACCCGATCTAACATCTGAATTATATGACGTCTGAAACACAAATGGCTGTCATTATTTAGTGTCTTCAGTCCTCAATGATTTGCCAGAAAAACACATATTATACAAAGCACAGACTAAAAGTATGAGACAAAATCTGGATGTTATGCAGAATTCTAGACTGTTGAGAGGTATCCCCTCTGGTACTGCCTCTGGTTATGTTGCAACTCAACAGACTGGGCAGCTGTTATTTATATTTTTTGACTTGATCTGTAGGAGATGCTGGTGACTTATCTGGTGGGAACCCTTTTTTCCCTCAAAGCCTTTATTTACATTTTAAAATGTCATATTACATATTAAAATAAGGTTAAAAATGTACACTCAACAAAAAGGAAATAAATGATTCTACAACTTAGTATCTCAAAGTCTATAGACAAACAGCCACTTTAACCACTAAGGAGTCTCAGGTACATATTTGTAAGTCTAATAGAATCTGTACAATTCTCTTCTTTAGTTAGATTCTGTGTTTTTTACTCTTACTCTCTAATGGAAAGTAGTGACCAGGCGCATTATTTATTCAGGATATTTGCCCTGTTTTGTCTACCTGATGTATTTAGCCCCATCTCCCATATCTCACTCTTTATAGTGATCACCTCAGCTATCAGCAGGGAGTGATCCAATTTCCATAGCCTGGTATGTGCTTTCTTGGCAACCAACATAAGCAAATTTAGTCTTATATCATTTACTTATGGACAACAGCATACAGTCCCCAAAAATGTGACTGAAAAGCACCCTAGGGCAATCAACAAATCTCCAGCAGCTTGGATTTGCTGTCAGATATATTCTATGAATTCTAGCTGGGGTGCAAAAAAACTTAAAAAGACACTGCCATCCAAAAAAATCTTAACCTGCAGGATTTTGTAACATACTGTAGCAAACTGGACCTTCAGGATTTTGTAAAATACTGCAGCAAACTGAACCTGCAGGCTTTTGTAACATACTGTGGCAAAGTGAACCTGCAGGATTTTGTAAAACAGTGTCAAGCATAGCAGATTTCACCATTTATATGTGGTGACATGGTCTATGTCTTTTTGCCAGGGCTGTAAGTATCCCTTCACCACACACAATTTAGTCATGTTCAAGATTTTATATATTATACTATTCCTTCCATTTTTAACAGCTTCATTAGCTTATCACTTAAGACATAGCCAAACATACATTAATCGAAAAGAAAATAAACTACATTAACATTTTTTACATTCATGAATTATATATGATGCATACATTTTCTTTTTAACAATTATTCACTCCAATATTACATAAATTGCTCAGCTCCTGTCTTCCTTTAAACATCACTCCTCCTCTTGAACCTTATTCTGCATGTATTGTTCCTACAAATTCCATTTATGTCTATGTAATTTGTTGCTTCCTTTTTCTAAAGATCGCATGTCTATTTTTTATCTCTTTATAATATTCATTACTTCATTTACAGTTGGTATAGATTTCCATTTTGTAGTAATTATTTCTTTGGCAGCCAATAGCGTAAAAGTTAGTAAAGCCTTACTATGTATAGATAGTACAGATCCTGTGTCCCAGATCAAAAGAAACCTTTCCTTAGTTACAACCATTTGCTCATCCAAAATTTTTGACAGAGTACTCTCTAGGAAATTTTTAAAATCTGCTAACTAATTATACTCCCTGGAAATAGCATGCCCTGTTACCTCTCTCTTTTCTGTTATACCTTCAACATTTGCTATCTACCTGAAGAAAATTTCTCTGGTCTGCTTGAGGTATAAAAACACCCATGCAAACACTTCCAGACAAAAATCCTAAACATTCTGGACTTTGTCATGTACGTAAATGCCTTTCAGATGCCCTTACATTTTCTTTTATAAACTGACTTTCCAGTCTGTCTTTCCAGTCTTTTCTAACCTCCTATGATTCTTATAGTAATCCTGCAATAATTTTATATGCCATACTAATTATCCCCTCTGCAACTTCAGTTTTTAGAGCACTCCTCTGTCTAATTCTATTTGTTTATAATCTGATATCAATCCCTATTAGGAAAAACAGTCACTAAATTACAGTCTAAACTTGTCATTGGTCTCATCTCTCTCTATTTCCATTAATTCTCTTGTTAATTGCTCTAAATATATTGGTTCCTTTTTATTTATTTATTTATTTTACACTTGTTGACCGGGAATATACGACTGGATACATGTCCATTTTCAGCGGAGGCCCGGGGAGAAAAGCTCCACATAGACAGCAATTTACTTTCATATGAACAGAGAATATACTACTTATTTTGATAATTAATACATAGGTACAAAGAGATATATGAACAGAGAATATACTACTTCTTTCTGAAGACTAATACGTAGGTACAAAGAGACATGCAATTGTTACCAATTAAGATTTAGAAGGAAAAAATGTCAGAGTCATGCTAGATGCAGGCAAGAGCCTTGAGGAATACCTGTGGAGTAGTAGGGTTTCGGAGGGTAATGGGTTTAGTCTGGTTTGGAACATTGACAGAGCCACTGGTTTTTAAAGTGAAGGGTTAGATTTTTCTTGAATTTGGATAGAGAGGTGATTGTGGTGAGTTGAGGCGGAAGGGAATTCCATATTTTACCAATGGAATTTGCAAACAACGAGTCACCTCCAAAATTACAGGATTTGACTGTTTGAGCAAGTAGCCTATTTGCTGAGCGCAGACTAGTTAGGTTTAGGTATGGGGTGATTAAATTACGCAGTGCAGGAATGGAGTCAGGTTGAGTGAGAATTTTAAAAGCTACTGTTATTTGGGTCTGTTGGAGTAGGTTAGGTAGTTCCACCCAGCCAAGGTTGTGCAGGTTGATACAGTGATGGGTTTTGTAAGGCATGCCAGTAACAAATCTAGCAATGTGATTATAGCAACTTGAGAGCTTATTTAGGTCTGATTTGTACAGGTTGGTGAGTATGGGGGAGGCATAAAGGAGTGAGGAGAGGAGATGAGACCGGGCTGTGGCTTCTCTTGCCTTGGGAGTTAGAAAGGATCTTATTCTATAAAGAGGCCCCAGTTTTTTGTTAACTGTTTTAATAGTTTGGTGAATGTGAAGGTCGAATCTGAGTTTGTTGTCTATGGTAACACCTAGTAATTTGGAGTGTGAGTCTGGGGATATAGTAGTGCCATTTTTGGATTGAACAGAAAAGAGTATAGAGGAAGGTTTATGGGTAGGATGGAAGAGTAATAGTTTGGTTTTTTTAGGGTTAAGGATCAAATGGCGACCTAATAACCAGTCTTCAACTGCAGTCAGACAGTCTTGGGTTTTGGATAATAGCTTAGTTGGTGACCTGTCTGAGTTTATTAGTGTTGAGTCGTCCACGTATTGTATGCAGGAGGTCTCGGGGATGACTGTGTGGAGGTCATTTATAAAAATAGAAAAGAGTAGGGGTCCCAGGATGGAGCCTTGGGGAACCCCTGTGGAGTTAGGTAATAGGGGCGAGAGTTTGTTTTGCCATAGTACGGCTTGGTTTCTATCGGAGAGATAGGCACGAAACCACTTAAGTGTTGTGTTGTCTAGATCGAATGTTTTTAGAGTGTTGTGAAGTAGTTGATGGTTGACCATATCAAAGGCCTTTGATAGGTCCAGAAAGAGAGCGGATGACATGTTTTTGTTGTTCTTGTTGTGGTTTATCGTATCGGTGAAAGACAGGAGGGTGGTAGTAGTGCTGTGTTTGGGCCTGAAACCATGTTGTGAGGTAGTTAGAAGCTTGCTCTGGGTTAGGTAGTGTACAAGTTGTTTGTGTATACATTTTCCATGATTTTAGCAAGTGGTGACAATATGGCTATTGGCCTGTAGTTGGATAGATCAGTAGATGTCCCACCTTTGTGGAGAGGGATGACGTGGGAGATTTTCCAAATTGAGGGGATAGTAGATTCCGTTATGGTGCAGTTGATTAGGATGGAGATGGGGTAGGCTATGACCTCTGCAGCTTTTTGTAGATAATCAGCTGGTAGAAGGTCAGCAGCAATGGTAGTAGGTTTTAGTTTCTTCAGTAGGGACCTATATTGGTTCCTTTTCCAATTTTATCCAGAAAATTCCAGCCCTTTCTTGCCCATTTTTATATCCCTACATTATCCCTACTAACAGTCATTCTTATTTGCAATTTTTTCTCCATTGGCTTAGATCTTAGAATATTTTCTGCAACTTTGATTATAATATTCTGTATGGTTGTTATTTTCCTTAAACCTTTTTTATTAAATTTTAAAATCAACATGAACAAAACTATATAAAAAAGAAACATAACTAAATCTTGACTATTTACAAAGGTCCATAACAAACATTCTATATATTAAACTAAACCATCAACACTTATCAATTAATCACTTAATTTTAGCCAATATCTATATTTATGTGTAACATTAGGGGGTTTCATGTTTATGGTTAACTGTTCTTTTTTTTTTTTTTTACAAATCTTCTTAGCCAAACAAATTCAGTAAAAGACAGAGTAGTTTTTATATTTCCAATTTTTGTAACCACTTTCCTTGCTATAGCTAATATGGACCAAAGAAGAGGTAGTTGTAAAGTAGGGATAGAATCTGGGACTGGAGAATTAAATAAGATCAAAGAATTAGGTATAATACAATTATCCGACCACAATGCTTGAGCAAAATTTCTGAACGCAGTCCAGAAAGATGTTACCATTTTACATGCATTGTCATATGAAGCCAATATTCATCAGGAACTTCATTACATCGCCAACAATTTTTTTCCAGATTTGTATATTAGTGCAAGTTTATGTGGGGTTAAAAAAAACTCTGTAGATATTTCCAAGTATAAATTTTCCAATAATGTGAAGATGTAGATTTTTCTGCAGACTTTAGAATTAATCTTCTATCCTTATCTGAAAAAAAATCATTATTAATTTTAGATGAGTAATTCCAAAATGACGAATCTGAGGTAATAAACTCTATTCTTATAATTCTATATATTATAGATAAATATGACTTTTTATTATTTAAGTTACTATTGATGTCAAAGAAAAACTGTAGAATCTTTGGAATATGTTTTGTTTGATATTCCATGGAGACTTTAATTTTATCAGTGACATATTTATGCAAATTTGTATACTCAACCAATTATTTTTCGCTAAACAATGTCTTGTAAGGGGATATCCTGTAGAATGTTTCATATTACCATTTAGAAATTGGTGCCAAAAGGATAGATCAGTATCTTTAACATCAGACATTTTACTTAGATTAAGTGTCTCTAAACATGCAGTAGTATTAGGCATAGGTAATAATAAAAACATCAGTTATTTAATTATATAATTACAGTTCATAAATCTTTTAAAAGTAAGAAGACAATAATCTGTAAAAGCAAAGGAAATGGATTTTTCCTGTCATTCATAAACAAACCCTTTAAAATCCAGAAAAATGTATTAAACTCAAATTGCATATGAGAATCCACAACATATTTATGATTAGTAAATAATCTTTCATGGATAGATTTCCAATTTGATATGATAAATTCACTCATAATGATATTATGTTAAGAATTGTAGATTTAGCATATAATTCAATATCTAGGAAACCTGTACCACCATTCGGCTAACTTTTTATATGCCAATCAAAAGATATTCTTGGTTTTATTGGGGGAACCATAAATAATTAAAAAGAATAAAGCTTAGTGTCTTTAGAATATTTTAGAGAGAACAATAATTAGTGACTGTGTATAAAATAAGATTTTTGGTGAAATTACCATTTTTATCAAAGTGAGTCAGTCGTCCATTGTAAAAAAACATTTATTCCAGTTTGTAGTTAACTTGGTAACTATATCAAGTTATTATAATTTATTAATACTGAATCTTTAACAATAGACTTAACAGTAAACCCAAGGTGATTAATTTGAGAAGTATCCCAATTAAAAATCTTATAATTGTTTAAATAGTTATTTATCTTTTTATTTATAAGTAATATTTTTGTTTTACAGTGATTAAACATGAAACCAGACCCTTTTTTTCAAAATAACCTCTGGAGTCAATTGTATATTCCAGAGAGGATTCAATATCACCACTAGTTATCAAGTTATCATTTGCGGATAACTGAATTCTACAAATATAGTCAATTGAAAATCCATTAATTTTATCATTAGATTTAATGTAATTAGCAAAAGGTTCTATAGCCAAAGTGAATAACAGAGGGGACAATGGACTGCTTTGTGGCTTTTAAAATTTTAAAGGAGCTAGATAGAAAAGAGCCTATTTTAATAATAGAGAATGGATTACTATAAAGCTTAGTTGCAAGACTAATAAATTCTATGGAACAATTATATTCTTTAAGTACTTTAAACAAATAAGACCAACTAATAGAATTGAAAGCTTTATCTAAATCTAATCTTATTATTGATAGTATTTTTTTTGTTTTTTTATTGGCTATATCTATTAAAGTATTATATATAATAATATTATCCTGAACCATTCTGTGTAAAATAAAACCAGTCTGGTCATAATTTATTAATCTTGGCATAATAAGATTTAATATTTTTGCAAGAATAGAGATAAACATTTTGTAATCTACATTCATCAACAATATGGGATGATAAGAAGAGCATTATCTTGTTTTAGAATGAATGATACAAGAGAATAGCACCAAGAAGGAGGGATATTTGAAGTAGATTTTACCTCTTCAAAAACTTTTAGTAAAATATTTAATCAATTTATAAAATAATGGTATTATACCATCTAGACCTGGGAGCTTATTAGTTTTAAGATTATTAATTTGATCTTATAATTCCTTAAAAATGACTTATACATTCTAATTTTTGTTTTTTAGTTAACTTGCAATGTGTATTATTTTTCAGAAAGCTATCAGTTTCACTACTATTATCCAAAATTATCCACTTATTATTGAATTTTTCATAATAATTTCTGAAACATTCTAATATGTCCTTTAAATCAGTTGCTTTTTTATTCATATTTCCTTATTTAAATGCTATTTCTTTAATATGATTTGTATAAATTCTTGTTTTATCTCTAATTGCTAATCTGTGCAAGCTTTTAGGGTTTATTGAAAATATGATTATAGTTTTAGTTTTTCCAAATTTATTGAAATTATATGATGAAGTATCTCGAGATATTTCAGATTAAACATTTTTATCTCAGAGTTTGCAGCCTTATCACTAGATTTTAAATTTAAATTAAATTTATTTATATTAGATTGCAGAGCATTTAATTTGTTGTCTTCCTCCCTCCTTTTACATAAATACCAGTTTTTAATTTTGACATATAAATAAGCTTTTAGAGTATCCCACGACAACTGTAACTTTGCCATTATTATTAAATTCTATAAATTGATTTACTTCATTCAAAAACCATTCTCTAAAATAATTTTATTGTATTATATATGCAGGAAATCTCTGGCAATAAATCAAATTGCTGAGTTTTAAAATAAGAGCAAAAGTAATAGAATTGTGATCAGTTAAAGGGCACGAGATTATTAACACATCCTCAATTTAAGTATATAAACCACTAGAAGTGAAAACTTTGTCAATGTTAATTTGAGTGCCAAATCTGTATGAATAATGTGTATAATTACGAGGGTTTGTTGATTTTAAATCATATATATCTTGCATATTTAATGAATTAATAAATAATCTAAATGTTTAGTAACTGAGGATAATCTGGGTAGTATTCTTAACAGATAAAATACATTTAAAATCACCTGCAATAACCATTTCACCTGTTGCAAATGATGCTATACTATCTAGATATCTCTTAGCAACTTTAGCTCCAATCCCAGGTATCCAATAGGTATTCACAAACTTATAATGTTTATCTCTACCACCAATCCCAACATACTGAAAAGGTGTATACTACTTTAGGCATAGCTAATTAATTTTTCCAAAGTATAAGAGTGCCCCTTCTTTTTGATTTAAAGTAAGAGCTCATTAGAATTGAATAGTCCTTTAACAACTCTTTAGCAACATCTTTGGTTAATAGATCTGTTTCCTGTAAGAAAATTATGTGAGCTTCATGCAACTTCAAGCATTTATTTAAACTACCCCTCTTCAATGAGTTAAGGTCATTAATATTTAATGAGAGACATTTATAAACAGACATTCAGGAAAAAACTGTTTTAGAAAAAAATATATAATGGTTTAGTGCAAATAATAAAATGCAAGTACTAATAATGTTTGTTATGGAAAGATATATATACATACATACATACACATATTTCAAGCACGGCATTAATGCCCTTCTAGCTTGCCAATATATATCAGAACACTTGTTCCCATAATAAGTATCCAGGCTGTTCTTAGAAATATCTAAACTAGTACTTGCTTTAATGTAATTTGGTAGTCTGTTCCATGCATCGGCTACTATGTCAGAGAAACAATTAGTACACTTCTCATTCCTATAGAATCTTCTACATAGGTTGTCTGATGATTCTCTAGTACTTTTTGATAAACCCAAACATTCCCAGAGGTAGTTGTCTCTAAATGCCCTATGTACCTGAATAAGATCTCTTGTTAGATATCTGTAAGAGACACACTATACAAGTTCAGATATTTTAGTCTTTTATAATAACTTAAATTTTCACATCCATGGATGCCCTTGGTACATTTTCACTGTACTCTTTTCAGTTTATTCATGCTTGTTTTCTTATAGGGTTTCCATATTGTTGTTCCATACTCCAGTTTGGGTCTAATGTAACTAACAAACAATGACTTCATTATTTTTGATTTCTTAGACTTTATAAACCTTTTTATACAACCTATAGTTCTATAACTGTCATTAACCAATTGGTTGACATGATTAGAAAAACTCATAGCCGAATCTTACCCATATACCCAGGTCTTTAAACAAGTCTACAGTTTCAATCACTGTGTGCTGTATTAAATATTCACCTTTCAATTTATGTCTCCCAAATCTCATATGCTTAGTTTTTGATGTATTTATCAGCATATTACTATCCTGTGCCCAAATGGTCAATTTAGTCAAGTTATTTTGCAGACACGCCTTATCTGTAACACATGTAATCAGTTTACCCAATTTTAGGTCATTTGCATATAGACTGTAGAACACCTCAGATGAAAAAATTAGGTCTGAAAGATACAGTCTAAACAAGTAAGGGCCTAGGACACAGCCCTGTGGGACACCCTGACTCTAACCAATGATTTCACCTGTCCAGTTGTGGTATGATACTTGCCATGTCCTATTTATAAGCCATGCAGCTATCCATCTTATCAGTATATTAAGACTAAGAGCAAAAAGTCAATTCTGAAAACATTCAAACCCCTTATCATGGAATACATCATACACACTACTCGCCAACAGGTCCATTTCAATACCAAAACTAATTGATTGCTACTATTACTTAAATTTAACAAAATAACATTATAAATCAAATAATTAAAGCACGCTCAGCACTTAATATATACATCATAGAAAGTATATAACGAAGAAAGCAATGCACCGGTGAACTTTTCCATTTACAAATACTCAGTTTAAAAAATAAAATTTTTTCCTTTCTTCCCAGGCTTTAATCATACAAGCCATTGAACTTGCACATTAAAATGAATAACATTATAAAACAACATATTTTCTCCAAAATCCAGAAAGTTAGGAAAAGTCAACTAACATCCAATAAAGTCTTAACAGCTAATAGTATAAAGAGACAAACCACATTAGAAAAGAAAACAGTAACAAAAGGAACTAGTCCTTGATAGTTTAATACTTATAAGTGAAGGAATGTAAAGTTCTAAAGTAAAAATTAATATCAAGGACATAGTGTAAAGGATAATGAGGGAAACATACAAGCGAGGAGAGTGTGTTGAGCAGATGGAAAGAGTACTTTGAGGGGTTGATGAATGAAGAGAATGAGAGGGAGAGAAGGTTGGATGATGTGGGGATAGTGAATCATGAAGTGCAATGGATTAGCAAGGAGAAAGTAAGAATAGCTATGAAGAGGATGAAAAATGGAAAGGCTGTTGGTCCAGATGACATACCTGTGGAAGCATGGAGGTGTTTAGGTGAAATGTCAGTGGAGTTTTTAACCAGATTGTTTATTGAAATTTTGGAAAGTGAGAGGATGCCTGAGGAATGGAGAAAAGGTGTTTTGGTACCGATTTTTAAGAATAAGGGTGATGTGCAGAGTTGTAGTAACTACAGAGGGATTAAATTGATCAGTCACAGCATGAAGTTATGGGAAAGAGTAGTGGAAGCTAGGTTAAGAAGGGACATGATGATTAGTGATCAGCAGTATGGTTTCATGCTGGGAAAGAGCACTACAGATGCAATGTTTGCTCTGAGAGTGTTGATGGAGAAGTACAGAGAAGGTCAGAAGGGGTTGCTTTGTGTTTTTGTAGACTTAGAGGAAAGCATATGACAGGGTGCCTAGAGAGGAGTTGTGGTATTGTATGAGGAAGTGGGGAGTGTCAGAGAAGTATGTAAGAGTGGTACAGGATATGTACGAGGGTAGTGTGACAGTAGTGAGGTCTGCGGTGGGAGTGATGGATGTGTTTAAGGTGGAGGTGGGATTACATCAAGGATCATCTCTGAGCCCTTTTTTATTTGCATAGGTGATGGACAGGTTGACGTACAAGATCAGACAGGAGTCCCCGTAGACTATGATGTTTGCAGATGACATTGTGATCTGTAGTGAGAGTAGGGAGCAGGTGGAGGAGACCCTGGAGAGATGGAGAAATGCTCTAGAGAGAAGAGGAATGAAGGTCAGCAGGACTAAGACAGAATATATGTATGTGAATGAGAGGGAGGATAGAGGAATGGTGAGGATGCAAGGAGTAGAGGTGGCGAAGGTGGATGAGTTTAAATACTTGCGATCAATAGTTCAGAATAATGGTGAGTGTGGAAGAGAGGTGAAGAAGAGAGTACAGGCAGGATGGAGTGGGTGGAGAAGAGTGTCAGGAGTGATTTGTGACAGATGAGTACCAGTAAGAGTGAAAGGGAAGGTCTACAAGAGGGTAGTAAGACCAGCTATGTTATATGGGTTGGAGACAGTGGCATTGACAAAAAGGCAGGAGTTAGAGCTGGATGTGGCAGAGTTAAAGATGTTAAGATTTGCACTGGGTATGACAAGGGTGACAGGATTAGGAATAAGTATATTAGAGGGTCAGCCCAGGTTAGAAGGTTTGGAGACAAAGCCAGAGAGGCAAGATTATGTTGGTTTGGACATGTGCTGAGGAGGAATGCTGAGTATATTGGGAAAAAGATGCTAAGGATGAAGCTATCAGGTAACAAGAAAAGAGGAAGACCTAAGATAAGGTTTATGGATGTGGTGAGAGAGGACATGCAGGTGGTTGGTGTGACAGAGCAAGATGCAGAGGACAAGAAGAAATGGAAACAGATGATCTGCTGTGGCGACCTCTAACGGGAACAGCCAAAAGTAGATGATGATGATCAAGGACATAGTGTATACTAATAGGTATATCAGAACAATCTTCAAAATAATGTGTTTTAAATCCATCCACTAATCTCAAAACATCTTGTATATCTTCTTCTTCGTCACTAATTGTTATAACTGTATTAAAAAGTTCCTTTGCATTATTATATCAAAGTAATAAAATATATATGTTAAAGTACACACATAGACATACCTATTATATGTGTGTGTGTGTGTGTGTGTGTGTGTGTGTGTGCGTGCGTGCACATGAGCAAATATATATATATATATATATATATATATATATATATATATATATATATATATATATATATATATATATATATATATATATATATATATATATATATATAGTTCACTCATCCAAATGGTGCACGTAACTATAAAGTGCAATGGAGGAGTAAATAACTCCAACTACTAGGTTCCAGCACTAATGTCCACGTATATCCACAAAAGTTGTGTAGTCCAAGGAACAAATCATAAAACACAAACCAGTTTTGCCCTGTGGCGTCATCATTGTGTTAACAAGAAGTGCTAGGCATCATGGAATATATAACATCCCTTTTAAAGACACAGTCCATCAATAAACCAAATTCCCCAACTCCAAAATAAAGCAAAAAACAAACACACAATCTAAGCAAATTATGACTAATAACAAAAACTATTATATAATATTAAATGTGCCCATTCATACCAGGTTTAAGCATTGTTCCTAAATAAATAAGGCACATATTTTCTTTACAGTTAAGGATATTATGTTTATGCTTATCTGACAAACCATCTCCCACCACCATGTTGATACCTACAAAAACAAAATGTGCAGTAGAATGGTTCAACAAGTGTTTATATAAGGCACTTCATGGACATTCACAGTGAATATTGCTCAAGTGTAGTGCAGTTCTCTGCTTGAAGGTCCTTGAATTCTGATCCAAATAGAACTCTCCATACTGGTGCACTGCTAAATAAACCACCCATTCACTCGTACTAATAATCAAATGTCTAATATTAAACACCTGTGACGACATATTAACCAAAGTGAATTACTTAGTTCTTGATACCACTTTGCAATATGAACAATTGTCGCAAAAAATTACTTCCAAAAAAATCGCTGAGATTTAGTTTGGAAAATAGTATCTTTCCTTTTCTTAAAATAAGAAAGATGTTCGTCTATTGTTTTACCTCTACAGTAACCATATTAACAATAGTTACTTAAAAACTGGCCAAAGAAAGAATCCAATTTTAAAATATGCCAGTATTTATTTATTACTGCCTTTAGTTCAAAAGTATTTGTGCCAAAGGTTGTAATAAGGCGACAAATATTAGAACCTTCAATCATATTCAGTTCACTATTAGTCCCACCTGCCTATGAATTTACCAAAAACTAGCTCGTGATTGTAAAGCTGATTTAACCATCCTAGAAGAATATCCCTGATGTAAAAATCTGTTCCTCATTTTAGCCGTTTCATTCTGAAAACTCATATCAGAACTACATATACATCTTAACCGAAGAAATGGGATTTGGGGATATTCTCAGCAATGTGTTCACGGTGGCAACTCAGCATGTAACAATGAATTTTTAGTAAAAGGTTTACAATATATATTAGTGGCAATTGTTCCATCAATTAAAGTTTGTAACATGGACGTCCAAGAAGTCCACATTAAATAAATCAATCTTACCAGTAAACCTCAATCCAAACTCATTATGATTTAAATATTGTTCAAAATGTCTGCACTGGTCAGCTGGTCTACTCCATATTGCCCAGCAGTCATCCAGATAGTGCCTCCACATATGGAGGTATCTTGAAAAAGGATTATTATCATCATAAATTAACTTAAGTTCCAAGAACCCCATAAATAAGTCAGCATAAATTGGGGCAAAAGAAGCACACATAGCTGTACCTTTGATTTGCAGATACCGGTCAGAACCATATCTAAATACACTGTGTTCCAAAACTATTCCCAACACCTTCAAAACCAACTGTACGTGAATTTCAGAATACATTTGAGAATGTTCCAACCAATATTTAATAGCCATTATACCACTTGAGTGGGGAATGCTGGCATATAAAGACTGTACATCCAGCGTGCATAAATATGCCCCAAGTGGAACCTGCAATTCATTCATCAACAACAAGAACTCATTGGTATCCTTAATACAAGCTCTCACAAATATCAAAAGTGGCTTAAGCATACATTCCAAATAAGCTGACAATGGTTCAGTGAGAGAACCTCTACCAGATACTATATGTCAACTGGGAGGGTTTAAAACTGATTTATGTACTTTAGGTAAAATGCAAAAATACAATGGTTTGGGATCACCAACCAATAATTGTTGAACCAAACTTTCTGTAATAAAGCTCCTCTCTTTCGTGTCAAACAGAAAAACATCAATGTATGATTTGAACTCAAAGGTAGGATTGTAAGGCAATTTACAATAAGAAATAACATCATTCAGTTGTCTAGATGCTTCAAAATCATAATCAACCCCATCCCAAATAACAATGGCTCTGCCTTTGTCTGCATTCATAATGTTCACATCTTTATTTAACTTCAACTTGTCTAAAGCTGCCCTTTGTTCTTTAGTCAAATTATGACTAAAATTCCTAAAAATGGAATTTTGATTTAGATGTAACTCATTAAATACCTATTGTTCAAATAACCTCACAATTGGGATGATAAAGGGGTTGAAAATTTGATTTTTTAAAATGAAAAGAGGTGTTAATCAGACTTCTAGACCCACGTTGCTGTGTGAAATAGTACTTCACATTTAAATTACGACAAAAATATTTAACATCCATGGCAAAAGAATGAAAAGAAACAAGACGGCACAAAACCTATTTAACCTATTTTATTTAACTCATCTATTTCATCTTCAGTAAATGAGTGGGAAATAAGATTCACCACCAACTGGTTTTCATAGGTTCATAGGTTCATAGGTTGATACTAGGCTATCTGCCCTAGGGCATTTATAAGCCTAGCCCATAGATATGTGGCTTTCGCCACCCCTTTAGTTTGAATAAAACTATGCCTATTATTTTGCTGTGCCTCTGTCAAGCAGTGACACTGAAGTAATCCCTGGGGTATATCTGCGATCTCCCATCCATTGGTCAAGATTCCTCTTGAACAAGGCCAGTGAGGTGCTCTGCCTCACATGTACTGGGATTTTGTTCCACAGCATAGGGAGTCTCTGGGTGATGAATCTGTCCCTCCAGCACGTCCTATTAATAACCGTGTCAAGGTTTAAGTCTCCGCCTTGTGGTTCTGAGGGATCTAGATTTTTGAGGTGAAGCATATTCATCAAATCTGGGTTTGACATGGCCTTATATGTCAGGCACAGGTCACCTCTGAGCAAGCGGTATGAGACTGAATAGAGCTGGAGTTCTTTCAGTCGGGCAGCATAAGACATATTTTGAGACCCTTTATCCTCTTGGTGAGGAACTTTGGGGCCTTTCCAGCTGCTGCAGGTGTCGGGTCAGATACATTCCGAATGGGGCATTGTACTCAATCATAGGTCTAATGAGTGATGAGTACAGGGGGATGATGACCTCCCTTGATCTAGATGTGAATCCCTTCATGATCAGGTGGGCAATGTAGAAGGTTTTCCTGACTACTTTAGCAACATGAGTGTCAAATGAAAGGCTAGTGTCAACCTGGGTCCCCAGGTCCCTGATGACTTCTTCTGTGCTCAGTGGATTGCCACCTATATGATAGCTAGGGGTAACCTTGTTTTTCCCGAAGGGTATGACTATGCATTTCTTGGCGTTTAACTTTAGGCCATGGCTCTGGCACCAGTCATCCATTTCTGTGAGGCCCTTCTGAAGGATATCTGTGTCAGAAGTGTTTTCGACTATGGCGCCCAGTTTGCAGTCATCTGCAAACTTTGTCAGCCATAACCCTCCTGTGTTTGCTTGTACTTCAGAAAAGTAGATGCCGAACAAGAGTGGACCCAGGACTGAGCCCTGTGGTACACCACTTGTGACAGGCTTTGAGTCTGACATGGCTCCAGCAACTCTGACCCTGTAGGTTCTGTCACTTAGCCAGTTTGCTACCCATCTTGTGATGTATGGGTTTACATTCAAGCTGATGAGTTTTTCGATGATACCTGAGTGGGGTATTGTGTAGAAGGCCTTTGCCAGGTCGAGGTAGGCTGTATGGACTGCCTTTCCCTCATCAATGGCCTTGGTGACTGTTTCGAAAAAGTCAACCAAGTTTAAAAGGCATGATCTGCCTTTGACAAAGCCAAACTGGGTTGGATCCAAGGTCTGCAAGTTCCCTATGTCTTTATTTATGAGTTCCATTATGATCCTCTCCATGGCTTTGCAGATAAGGCTTGTCAAGCTAATGGGACGGTAATTTCCAGGGTCGGTGGAAGCACCGCCCTTGAGAAGTGGGACCACAGTCGCCGTGCGCCACTCCTTGGGTACGTATCCTGAGGTGATGCTAAGATTAAACAGCTGTCCTAACTGTGGGTTTAATTCCTCATTGAGTTCGTGGAGCACACAGCCGGGGACACCATCCGGTCCCATGGATGCTGTGTTTTTTGCCTTGGAGAGAGCAGTTCTCATCTGGGCGTTGGAGATGTTTGGGGGGATACAATCCTCTGGTATAGATATCTCTCCTTTTGGGGGGGATGGGGGGGAGAAGTTTGCACTGAACCTGTCAGCCAGTATGTTGGCAATGTGTGTAGGTTCAGTAATCTTCACATCATTTTGGACTAATTCTGAGCATATCTGGGAGTTTCCTCCTAGGTTTCTAACATAGCTAAAGAAGGCTTTATGATTGTCTTTTGTGTCCTTGGCGATTTTTCTCTCAAAATTAGCCTTGGATGATTTTATGAGAGCTCTTAGTTTTTTACTTATAATGATCAAAGGTGTCTTACCTTTCAAGGATTTTGCTCTATCTTGTAGTAGCTTCCTCCTTTTGTTGTAGAGCTTGTTTATGGCTGGGGTCCACCAGACTGGACGCTTGCCTTTGGTACAGAGAGTCTTAGTTTTGTTTGGGATTGCCTGATCCATGCAGTCCTGTAGGTGCTGGTAGAAGGCATTTGTAAGTGATTCAGCGGTTTGAGTAATGTTTACCACTGGATCAGGGGCCTTAAAGGAGACCACACTAGTTTTTAGAAGTGTGAAGTCGGCTTTTGAGAAGTTTTTCACTGTGGTCTTTTTTATTTCAGGTTGGGGTGGGATGAGGACCTCCAGCGAGATTAGTTTATGATCTGATCTCACCAGTGAGGGGTATACTTCCGGTGTTGAACATTGTGAACCCATGTTTGTGATGATGAGATCAAGTATGTTTTCTCCTCTTGTGGGGATGGTGACTAGTTGTTCCATGGCATTTGAGTTTATGAATTCCAGGAACCTTTGGGCTAGAGAGTTTGGGCTTGAGTAGTGTTCCCAGTCTATATTAGGGTAGTTGAAGTCACCTAGTATGATGGTGTTTGGAGATACATTTATCCCCTCCAGTGTTTTCAGGAAGGCCATGTGAGGTTCCTGAGTTTGAGAGGGTGGCCTGTAGCATGCTACAAATTGCAGAGCAGTCTTGCCTATGGTTAATTGCACCTGGATGGTCTCCGATGCATCGTGCGTTGCCACCAACCTTGAGGTGTGGGTGTCCTTTATGAATATGCATTAATGGGAAAAAGTCCATGTTGAGCATTCACATCTGCATCAATTTCATAAACTTGTTCTCGATCATTCCTCTTCCCGTGTTTTATCCCACCCCTTCTAAAGGGCCTCCAGATCATTTATGTATTGGAGAAGATAAATCAATTGCATCATCAGTGTCAATATCAGTATCGGTGTTATTGGAGGAAGGCTCAGACACTGATAGTTGTTGCTGAAGCATCTACCAAGAGGAGAAAATGCTGAGAGAAGAAAGGAGCCACTTTTGAGATTTTAAGTATTTTCTTTTGATTTATTTCTTAGAAAAACTGCATTGCCACCTACTTTTTGGTATTTTCTTGCTTGTAAAAGTTGATATCTGTGTTAGAAACAGTATTTAGAACATACATAGAGCCTGTTTATTACATTTTTTTGTGTTGCACTTAATTTAAAATAGTTTTTTCTTAAAATTGCATTTTACCTGCCTCTGACCTAGCACACACGTGTTGGGGTCATTTATTGCACTGTTCTGACTAGTTTGCTACTTGTGTGTCTCTGCTATCCTTAAACAAAAACAAAAAAAACAAAAAAATCTTGCTATTTTCCCACTTTCTATAATTTAAAAAAAAGTACAGTTACAGAGTTGCTGTTCTGAACTGTTTGTAAGTTTCTTGGAGGCCAGTGCTTACTTGGGCTAAAAGGAAGTCTCTGTGTTCACCAGTGGCAGTGGTTAACACTGAGCAGCCTGTCTGTCCATGTAGGAGTGGTTACTGCCTAGAAACTGTAGTTTTATTGGCCATCTTGGGTCAATTCCAAACTCCTTGATCTCTCTCTCTTAAAACCCTGCAACTGCATGGTTTTGGCATCTTTCCAGGCTTGATAGTTGTTGCTGAAGCACCTACCAAGAGGGGGAAATGCTGAGAGAAGAAAGGAGCCACTTTTGAGATTTTAAGTATTTTCTTCTGATTTATTTCTTAGAAAACTGCATTGCCGCCTACTTTTTGGTGTTTTCTTGCTTGCAAAAGTTGATATCTGTGTTAGAAACAGTATTTAGAACATACCTAGAGCCTGTTTATTGCATTTTTTGTGTTGCACTTAATTTTAAATATTTTTTTCTTAAAAATTGTATTTTACCTGCCTCTGACCTAGCACACACATGTTGGGGTCATTTATTGCACTGTTCTGACTAGTTTGCTACTTGTGTGTCTCTGCTATCCTTAAACAAAAACAAAAAAAAACAAAAACACTTGCTATTTTCCCACTTTCTATAATTTAAAAAAAAGTTCAGTTACAGAGTTGCTGTTCTGAACTGTTTGTAAGTTTCTTGGAGGCCAGTGCTTACTTGGGCTAAAAGGAAGTCTCTGTGTTCACCAGTGGTAGTGGTTAACACTGAGCAGCCTGCCTGTCCCTGTAGGAGTGGTTACTGCCTAGAAACTGTAGTTTTATTGGCCATTTTGGGTCAGTTCCAAACTCCTTAATCTATCTCTCTTAAAACCCTGCAACCGCATGGTTTTGGCATCTTTCCAGGCTTGATAGTTGTTGCTGAAGCACCTACCAAGAGTAGAAAACGCTGAGAGAAGAAAGGAGCCACTTTTGAAATTTTAAGTATTTTCTTCTGATTTATTTCTTAGAAAACTGCATTGCCGCCTACTTTTCGGTGTTTTCTTGCTTGCAAATGTTGATATCTGTGTTAGAAACAGTATTTAGAACATACCTAATGCCTGTTTATTGCATTTTTTGTGTTGCACTTAATTTAAAATCGTTTTTTCTTAAAATTGCATTTTACCTGACTCTGACATAGCACACAAGTGTTGGGGTCATTTATTGCACTGTTCTGACTAGTTTGCTACTTGTGTCTCTGCTATCCTTAAACAAAAACAAAAAAACAAAAAAACTTGCTATTTTCCCACTTTCTATAATTTAAAAAAAAGTTAAGTTACAGAGTTGCTGTTCTGAACTGTTTGTAAGTTTCTTGGAGGCCAGTGCTTACTTGTGCTAAAAGGAAGTCTCTGTGTTCACCAGTGGCAGTGGTTAACACTGAGCAGCCGGCCTGTCCCTGTAGGAGTGGTTACTGCCTAGAAACTGTAGTTTTATTGGCCATTTTGGGTCAATTCCAAACTCCTTGATCTCTCTCTCTCTTAAAACTCTGCAACTGCATGGTTTTGGCATCTTTCCAGGCTTGATAGTTGTTGCTAAAGCAACTACCAAGAGGAGAAAATGCTGAGAGAAGAAAGGAGCCACTTTTGAGATTTTAAGTATTTTCTTCTGATTTATTTCTTAGAAAAACTGCATTGCCGCCTACTTTTCGGTGTTTTCTTGCTTGCAAAAGTTGATATCTGTGTTAGAAACAGTATTTAGAACATACCTAGAGCCTGTTTATTGTATTTTTTGTGTTGCACTTAATTTAAAATCGTTTTTTCTTAAAATTGCATTTTACCTGCCTCTGACCTAGCACACAAGTGTTGGGGTCATTTATTGCACTGTTCTGACTAGTTTGCTACTTGTGTGTCTCTGCTATCCTTAAACAAAAATAAAAAAACAAAAAAACTTGCTATTTTCCCACTTTCTATAATTTTAAAAAAAGTTCAGTTACAGAGTTGCTGTTCTGAACTGTTTGTAAGTTTCTTGGAGGCCAGTGCTTACTTGGGCTAAAGGGATGTCTCTGTGTTCACCAGTGGCAGTGGTTAACACTGAGCAGCCGGCCTGTCCCTGTAGGAGTGGTTACTGCCTAGAAACTGTAGTTTTATTGGCCATTATGGGTCAATTCCAAACTCCTTGATCTCTCTCTCTTAAAACCCTGCAACCACATGGTTTTGGCATCTTTCCAGGCTTGATAGTTGTTGCTGAAGCACCTACCAAGAGGAGAAAATGCTGAGAGAAGAAAGGAGCCACTTTTGAAATTGTAAGTATTTTCTTCTGATTTATTTCTTAGAAAAACTGCATTGCCACCTACTTTTCGACATTTTCTTGCTTGTAAAAGTTGATATCTGTGTTAGAAACAGTATTTAGAACATACCTAGAGCCTGCTTATTGCATTTTTTGTGTTGTACTTAATTTAAAATCGTTTTTTCTTAAAATTGCATTTTACCTGCCTCTGACCTAGCACACACATGTTGGGGCCATTTATTGCACTGTTCTGACTAGTTTGCTACTTGTGTGTCTCAGCTATCCTTAAACAAAAACAAAAAAACAAAAAGACTTGCTATTTTCCCACTTTCTATAATTTAAAAAAAAGTTCAGTTACAGAGTTGCTGTTCTGAACTGTTTGTAAGTTTCTTGGAGGCCAGTGCTTACTTGGGCTAAAAGGAAGTCTCTGTGTTCACCAGTGGCAGTGGTTAACACTGAGCAGCCTGCCCGTCCCTGTAGGAGTGGTTACTGCATAGAAACTGTAGTTTTATTGGCCATTTTGGGTAAATTCCAAACTCCTTGATCTCTCTCTCTTAAAACCCTGCAACTCTGTTTTTGCGCGGTCTTGCGCACAGAGCAGCGTCGGGCAGTGCTGGTTAGCTGGGGTATACTATTCCTGGCTCCACAAAGTCTGCGCTGCAAATTTTCCCTTAGAACTAGGTAAGCCTCAACTCAAGTGCTTCAGATCAACTGCTCTTATTGCAGCACTTGCATAACCCAAATCAGCACTTGTCCAAATCTCCTAGACAGCACTATTTTCCAAATCTCCTAGACAGCACTATTATAACACAGCATAAGACCCTCGACTGTCTGCAAGACAAGTGAAATACACTTTTCCAAGAATGTCCAGAGGTCAGCTTCAGGTGTACTCTCCATTTCATCTGGTGGAATTGGGCATCCTGAGGCAATGTCACAACTGCCTGATGTATACAGACAACCCTCTCCTCTTACCTATAGACACAAACAGTTGTGAGAAATGCAAATACACAGCCAGACTGGAGGCTAAGCCCTCTCAACCCATGACTGTAACAGACAGTCAAGAGGAGAAGAGACACACTAGCATCACACCACCAGTCACACATGGATCTACAAAACAAGCACCGGCAAAACATACACATAAATACACAAAAACATATTCGGAGGCACTAGGTACCAATCTGAAAAAGAAACAGTGCCCTCCAAAGCAGACAAGCAAGCAACCTGCACCTCCAAACACAAGCCAGAAAACACATAATTCACCTCATCAGTGTGCCTCATGACAGCCCCTAAGGCAAAACACCATACCCAACATGCTAGTAATAGGAGACTCTATAGTAAGGCACATAGATGTTCCACTCACCAGGCTGAACAAGGAGAAGGTTGCCATCAGCTGCCTGTCGGGTGCTAGGATCCGTCACATAACACAGGCACTTAGGTCACTCCAGAACAAGTACAAGTATGATGCTGTCATTGTACATGTTGGTGTGAATGATCTAAGATGTACCTCCCTGGACTACATGAAAAGAGACATTGAGGAGCTCTCTGATCATGTAGCCCAAGCTGGTATGACCCTGACCTTGAGTAGCATACTACCTTCACCTAGAATGATACCACAATACAAAAACAAAATGATCAATTTCAACAATTGGCTAAGCTTCTGGTGTCATTCTAAGGGGATCCAGTGTCTGTCTGCCTAGGATGACATGATAGACAAGCCTCGCTGTTTCACCAGAGATGGTTTGCACCCCTAGGCTTTCCAATACTGGCCAAGTCTCTTGCCGTCCCCATAGTGCCTTTTTTTGGCAAGGCTCAAAGGACAAACCAACCACCATAACCAGCACAGGTAACCAAAAACTGAGGGTAATGCTACTCAACGCCAGAAGTCTCAACCTCAAAATGCATGCACTCGAGGCACTCCTCAGTATGGAGAAAATCGATGTTTGTGCAGTGACGGAAACCTGGTTCAAGGCTCCAGAAATCACCCCAGCACTACCAGGTTACAATTCATATCATACCTTCCAGCCTCAGTTACCGGATCGCAGTACAAAGGGCGGAGGTGTATCCATATTCATCAAGGATACCCACATCTCCAGGTTAGTGGCGCAGCATGATTCCCCAGAGATCATCCATGTGCAACTATCAGTAGGCAAAACCACATTTCAAGTCATAGCCTGTTATAGATCACCCACCATATCACAAGATGCTCACTCAGCATTCCTTGAGGCATTGGAAAATATAAAGGTCCTACCCAACACCATAATTTTCGGTGATTTCAACTACCCTGGTATAGACTGGGCAAACTACCAAAGTTCTAACTCCTATGCCCAGCGGTTCATAGAATTTATAAATTCAAATGCCCTTGAAGAACTGGTATGTTCTCCCACTAGAGGGGACAACATATTGGATTTAGTCAGCACAAATATGGGCACCCATTGTACCACACCCGTTATCACTCCCTCTCTGGTCAGATCAGACCTCAAACTGATAACCCTGGACATCCTCACCCCTCCACCTCCCCCAGTCAAAGAAACCATCGTAAAAAACCTTTCCAAAGCAAACTTCAAACTACTTGTGTCAGAAGTGGAAAGCTTCACTATTCCCTTGCAGAAGGACAATGATATCCAGGATGCAGAATCCTACACCAAGGCACTTTATATACATCTTCAGGATTGCATGGACCGTGCTATCCCAAATAAAACCAAGACTCCTTCCTCAAGCGAGAAGAAACCAGTCTGGTGGACCCCGGCCATAAGCAAACTATACAATAAAAGGAGGAGACTTATACAAAAAAAGGCCAAATCTCAAGTAGAAAAATCATCCCTGATCAGCATTAGTAAGAAATTGAGGGCCCTCATCAAGTCAACTAAAGCCAATTTCAAAAAGAAAGTTGCCAAGGATGCCAAGGATAACCATAAGGCCCTCTATGGTTACGTCAAAAACCTAAATGGCAATGCTCAGGTCTGTTCTGAGCTAGTACAAAATGGAACAAAATACACTGACCCCAATGACATTGCCAACATCTTGGCTGATAGGTTCAGTGCAAATTCCCCACCCTCCCCTCACCACCTACAGGGCCTATTACTATTCCAGGGGATTGTGTAACTCCAATTATTACTGATACGTTGGTTAATAAGGCTCTATCTAAAGCTAAAAACACTGCCTCCATGGGACCAGATGGTGTCCCGGGCTATGTCATACGCGAGCTCCAAGATGAAATAACCCTGCATCTGAATACCCTGTTCAGTCTCAGCCTCTCAACAGGATATGTGCCCATAGAATGGTGCACAGCAATGGTGGTTCCGCTGCACAAGGGTGGGCCCACAACCGACCCTGGGAACTACTGACCAATAAGCCTGACCAGTCTGATCTGCAAGGCAATGGAGCGAATCATTATGGAACTCATAAATGGAGAGATTGGGAACCTCCAAACACTTGATCCCACACAGTTCGGCTTCGTCAAGGGCAGATCATGCCTCCTGAACCTGGTGGACTTCTTTGAGACAGTTACTCAGGCTATAGATAAGGGAAAGGAGGTACACATGGCTTACCTTGACCTTGCTAAAGCATTTGACACCATTCGGGTATTATTGATAAACTCACCAACCTGGGCATAAACCCTTACATCACAAGATGGATCACAAACTGGCTCTCAGACAGATCCCACAAAGTAAGAGTTGTGGGATCTATGTCCGAATCCAGACCAGTAACGAGCGGTGTGCTTCAGGGCTCTGTCCTGAGGCCCCTCCTGTTTGGCATATACTTCTCAGAAGTATAGGCAAGCACTGAAGGGCTGTGGCTGACCAAGTTTGCGGACGACTGCAAACTGGGTGCTATAATAGAGTTTCCGGCCAACATGGATATCCTCCAGAGGGGCCTTAATGAGACTGATGCATGGTGTCAAAGCCACGGTCTCAAGCTAAATGCTAAAAAATGCATAGTAATCCCCTTTGGAAAAAACAGAGTACCGGTGAACTACCACATAGGAGGTAACCCCCTGAAATCTGAAGAAGTAATAAGGGATCTAGGGACCCAAGTAAATAGCCAGCTTTCCTTTGATAACCATGTTGCCAAGGTGGTTAGAAAATCCTTCTATGTGACCCATCTGATCACGAAAGGGTTCGCATCAAGATCTAAGGATGTAGTGGTGCCCCTCTACTCTTCCCTCATCAGACCCATTATTGAGTACAATGCACCAATTGGAATGTACCTGGCTAGGCATCTCCAGCAGCTGAAGAGACCACAGAGGTACCTCACTAAAAGGATTACTGGCCTCAAACTGTTGCCCTATCCAGCATGATTGAAAAAACTAACGCTTTTCTCTGTTGCATACCACCTTCTCAGAGGCGATCTCTGTCTAACATTTAGAGCCATGTCCAACCCAGAACTGTTGAACATGCTCCATCTTAGCAAAACCAAATCTACTCAAGCTACACGCTCTAGGGATATAAACCTCAGCACAACAATTAATAGAACATGCTGGAGGGATAGATTCCCTTCGCAAAGACTTCCCTTGCTATGGAACAAGGTCCCGATCTGCATAAGACAGAGCCCCTCACTATCACTCTTCAAGAGGAACCTTGACAAGTGGATGGGTAACAGAAAGTTCACACCAGCGATCATACCAACAGCTCTACTAGATAGGGACCAAGGGTACTAGCTGCTAGATCAAGGACCTAGGGAACTAACCAAAGGGGCAGTGAATACCGCACAATGTGGCTGGGCTAGTATATGCCTTCAGGCAGATAGCCCAGTACCTACCTATGAACCTATGAACTAGATTCAACATTAACCAAATCAGTGGACTTATGAAGTATAGATTGTGGGTCATTTACATTTACGTCTAACAATATTCTTGGCAGGATCAGCAAATCTAACCACCCTCTTAACACATTTCCAAGTGTAAGCAGTATTCTAACCACCCTCTTAACATGTTTCCAAGTATAAGCAGTATGATTTTGATAATCAGATGAATCACGTTGGTATTTTTTAATCTTACGAGATTGTAGCTCAGATTCATAATCATTCATTTCCTTTAAAAAATTACTGTATTTGGCATCAAATCCATACTGTAAAAAAAGCTGTGACATTCTCATATACTTTATTATGTTTCTTGGACAAAACTGTCCATTATTGATCATAATATTCAGTTAATAAAGTTATAAACATCTTTGAAGCAATTATTTGGATTTGATGCCACTTCTGTAAAATGCCTCATTATCTGCACCTATGCCTGGCTCAATATAAACATGTATCCCCCTTGGAGCAATGTCTGCATTCAAATAAGGTCTTAATAACTTATTACGCCACACATTAGCACTAAATTTCTTAGCAGTCTCCGTGAGCACCTTGAAATAATCATTCATGTCAGACTGAGCAACAGTTTTATCACTAGACACTTCCTGATGAAAAACAGTAAAGTCATCCTTGCCCCCAAAAGGTTGTTCACAAATGTGGTGAAGTCCTGTCCCTCTGCCATTGTCAAATAAAAAACAGCTGACCAGTGGGGACATTTTGTACAATATTTAAATCATAATGAGTTTGGATTGAGGTTTACTGGTAAGAGTTATTTATTTAATGTGGACTTCTTGGACATCAATGTTATGAAATGAATTGATGGAACAATTGCCAGTAATATAATTGCCAGTAATATATATCGTAAACCTTTTACTAAAAATTCATTGTTACATGCTGAGACTTGCCACCCTAAACACATTGTTCAGAATACCCTCAAATCCCATTTCTTATGGTTAAGACATATATAATGAAGCAGCTAAAATGAGGAATATATTTTTACATTGGGGATATTCTTCTAGGATGGTTAAATTAGTTTTAGATACTGCTGCACAACAATTGTGAGATAGTTTAATAAATTCAGAGGCAGGTGGGACTAATAATGAACTGAATATGATTGAAGGTTCTAATATTTGTCACCTTTTTACTAGCTTTGGCACAAATACATTTAAACTAAAGGCAGTAAAAAATAAATACTGGCCTATTTTAAAATCGGATTCTTTCTTTGGCCAGTTTTAGGTAACCATTGTTCATATGGTTACTGTAGGACTAGAATGATAGCGAACATCTTTCTAATTTTAAGAAAAGTAAAGATACTATTTTCCAAATTAAATCTCAGAGATATTTTGGAAGTACTTTTTGTGGCAACTGTTCATATTGTAAAGTGGTATTTTGAACCAAGTCATTCACTTTGGTAAATATGTCAAGGGTGTTTAATATTAGACACTTGATTACTTGTATGAGTGAATGGGTGGTATATTTAGCAGTCTGCCAATGTGGAGCATTCTATGTGGGTCAGACTTTGAGGTCCTTCAAACAGAGAATTGCAGTACACTTGAGCGATATTTAATGTAGACATCCAAGAAGTGCCTTATATAAACACTTTTTGAAACATGTTACTGCACATCTTTTTTTTGTAGGTATTGACATGGTGGTGGGAGATGGTTTGTCAGATAAGCATGAACATAATATTCTTAACTGTAAAGAATATGTGAATTATTTATTTAGGAGCAATGTTTAAACCTGGTCTGAATGAGCACATTTAATATTATATAATAGTTTTTATCGGTCATAATTTGTTTAGATTATGTGTTTGTGTTTTGCTTTATTTTGGAGTTGGGGAATTTGGTTTATTGATGGACTGTGACTTTAAAAAGGATGTTATACATTCCCTGATGCTTAGCACTTCTTGTTAACACAATGATGATGCCACAGGGCAAAACCGGTTTGTGGTTTGTTCCTTGCCATTTCTTATACCACATCATTTTCAATTTAATGAATTAAACTTATTTTGTACTACACAGTTTTTGTGGATATATGTGGACATTTGTGCTGGAGTTTTGTAGTTGGAGTTTATATATTTTATTTACTAACATACACTAAGGAATAAATATAATTACTTATAAAGCATATAAGATTTTAAAGGAAGAGCAATTCGAAGTTAATATTGATTTAAAAGTACAACCAAAGTGTCACTTTTCTCATTTATAAGTTAAAAGAGTTGCAAAACATTTATATGTATTTGCTGCTATGCTAAACAAACTGGAACTTTAAAGCTCATTTAAGATTAGTTATGTAGTATATAAAGAATGTACTATTTAGTTTCTTGGTAAATTTAAAAATAAAATAATAGTGAACAATAACTTTCGATACTTATTAAAACTTTAAAACATACTTAGAAGGCTTCACTTTGCTTGTTTACTCTTTCTTGCTGCTCATGTAAACATTCTAATAACTCACTTCCTGTTTATGAATAGGTCAAATTTCAAGATGCACTTCTTCCTGCAGGAAACAGTACTTAAAAAAAAAAATCTGAGCAGTTGTGATGATCAAAACAAGCTTGAGCAGTTTAAAACTGCATTCTTTCTTAAAAGAAGTATCACTTTCTGAGAGGGAAAAGGGATTGAAAGAAGCTGTTGAAGTAAAAAAAAAAAAACCTTTGCTATCACACTTGGCAAGTCACAAATTGAATAAAAGGACCATTATCCCATTTTTAAGTAAACAATCTTAATTTTAGTAGTAAATGCATTTATACAGTCTGCTTTTACATTTAATAAATGAAATAAAAGAATCACTAGATTCCCTAATATAAGCATAATAAAAATATGTAGATAACAAACCTCAATACTGTTAGCTAAAAGATGACATTCAAAAGAATAGTTGAATATAGCTGTTACATAAGACAAGCTATCTAAAACTTCACTTTTTCAATGGAACAACAAAATTTCAATTAGTAATTAGTTTTAAAAGACATATCATTCCTGTTTAAAGGGCATATAAAATTAAAATAAGAAAAATAAATACATAAATAAATGATCTAAAGCAAGTACCTACCATAACATATTTATTATGTTAAAACTTTATCCTCTGTATTAAAAAGATAAATAAAAACATGCAGATATCAATAAATTATTACTAATAACAGGAAAATAATTATTTTAAAAGATGAAAAAGAATTTACCTTATACTTGATGATGAACTTTTAAAGATGACAAAAGTATAAACATAAGGGTAACCCATTTGAATGGAATAACAAAAAAGAAATTCCATCCCTCTCTTTAAGTTTTTTGCTGTTTTTATCTTTAGATGTCCAAGCATTTCTTTTTGCCTGTCTTCAAGCTAGCAAGAGACTAGTTCATATCTTCAGTTTTATCTAGTTTCTTCTTTTGAAAAAAACTCCAAAACATCTTCAAATGTATTAAAAGTTTGACCATCAGGTAAAAAAAAAACTTAATTCTTGCTGAAAAGATTAGTTGAGATTTAATTTTCAGTTTCTTTAAATGTTTTATAAATATGATACATTGGTTTTGGTCATAACAGAAGAAGCATAGTCATTATCAAACCTGATAGTATTTTCTTTTATTTTTATTGGAGAATTTGCCCAAGCAGGCAGCAAATCTTTATCTTGACTGGAGATTAATTTAACAATAAGTGACCTGGGAAAAGGAGGATTATTTTTCAATGAAGAAGTCGAAAGAGATCTATGAGCCCTTTTAATACCAAGAGAGAGAACTTCAGGCAGGTTCAGAATTTTAGGTAACCAGTTATTTAAAAATTGTATCATATTATCCCCTTCCTCCTTCTCTGGAATTCTGTATGTCCTGATATTATTTCTTCTAGATGTACTCTCCAGATCTTTTATTTTCTGCAAAAGGAAAGTATTCTGTTTTAAAAAAATTCTGTATGTTTTTTTTTTGTTTTCTGCCATTCTTCCTTCCAAGTCATTTACTGCTTCCTCTCTTGTTAAGATCTGTGCAAATTGTTGCTTTATAGCTTCATTTAACATATCCATTTGTTTTTTGCATTCTTCTTTTATCATTGTCCATTTTGATCTCAAGTTTATCCGTTTTAACTACTGAAAGATCCTGGATAATACTCAGAATAGATTGTAACTCCTTTTTTATTGAATTATCTTGAGAAATTACTTTAGAGTGGCTCATTTTATCAAAAGACTCAGTAAATTTCTGACAAGAAAAAGATAATGAAAATTACACAAGCTTGATTTTCCTTTTAAAAACTGTTCTAAACTTGTTTAGAAGACTCAAATATAATTGTAGATGAATATTTGTTAAGTTTGAATAACAAAATCCTGTCAGAAAACTAAAAGGAATCTAAGCAAAAATTGTATGCTGCTAGCTGTTCACCATCTTGGCCACACCCCTTTGTATGGTTGTTATTTTTCTTAAGGCTCTGCATCCAAAATCCTACTCTCTCTTTATTTCTCAAACCTCCCCCTTGTTTCATCATCATTCATTTCCACTTTTGTTTATAGCCTTCTTTTTGTATTGTGTATATGAGCCTTACTGCTTATCTCTAAAGTATACATTCAAATCAGACAATCCTAAATCACTTTGTTCTATGGGTCAGACCAGCATATATCACTTAACTCTTGCCCTGTTCCTCTCCCAAAATAAATTCCTTCAGCTCTGTATTAAGTATTGTCCATTATAACCTTTTCTGAGAGATCTTGTCTTCACATAAATTTATTAACCATTGTATCAATATGGAATAGATGAAGGCAAAACAGTACACACTGCATACCTCGACCTGACCAAAGCTTTCACACAGTTCTCATTCTGGCATAGTAGAAATGCTAAATAAAGTGGGAATAGGTTCATAGGTATATACTCTGCTAATACCTTCCTTGACTACTCTTTCTACTGTCCTTTAAAAAGCTATTAAACAAATTGCCTCAGAGAAACCTTCTACTGTAATTGTCTTCATGCAACCACATTATGATAAAACTGGGTTTTTGTAACCACTTACCCCCAAAATTATATTCATCTTAATAACATATTTCTTTTTATACATCTTGAAATAGTTTTGCTATACTCCTGATTATTGACACTGTATAACAATTTATTCCTACTTAATGCCTTGTAATAATCCTGTAACATTGCTGTTTAATGCTAATTTATAATGAAAATTGTTTAAAATGTTGGAGCTTTTCTCCCTGGGCCTCCGCTGAAAAAGGGCTCTTCAGCTCAATTGGACAATCCTGGTCAACAAATGTAAAATAAATGTAAAATAATAAATAAATAAAATAATAACCACTACTGCCAAGCCATGCAATCCAACCTAATTGTGTCCCTATGTATCATGGGCTTTTATTAGGAGGGTCTAGTTTAGTTAAGAAGTTTCTAGAGGTTAAGTTTGTGAGGAGGTATGCTAGTTTGGGCATTACTGTCTGCCTCTGTCCATCAAAGACAAGGGGGCCAGACCTAGAGTGAATTTCCGATTTTCCATCTATTGGACAAGGTTATGTTTAAATCCAAGGGATGGACTCTGCCTCGCATGGATATGGATCCTGTTCCAGAGCATGGGGATCCTGTGAGACACATATGTGTCTCACAAACATGTTTTATGTATGTCACAAAAACGTATAAATTCTTGGATCTAGTGATTCTGATGCTGTTGGTTTTGAGGCTATATAAAAGATCTGTTAAAGCTGGATCTGAGGATGGCTAGTGTGCCAGGCATAAATCACCACTCAGTAACCTGTAGGAGACCGAGTAGTGAGACAGGGCTTTAAGGCACTCTGTATATGGCAATGTGTTTATACCTTGTATTCTCCTGGTAAGGAACCTTTGTGGTATTTCAGCTGTTGCATATGTCTGCCTTTGAAGGCTTGTAGCTAAGGAACCAGGAAGCAGCTATACATTTTGGGAACCACCATTTGATCTCTCGTGTGGACTGTGTTCTGTCACAGCCTCATTTCAGCCTTGTGTATTTTTCACGATGTTGCATATGTCTGGACAGATACATGCCAAAGGGGGCATTATACTCAATGATGGGTCTGATAGGGGCTGAATAAAGTGGCACTATGATTTCCTTGAATGTGGGTGCCATGCCCTTACTTATAAGTTGGGCAGCATAGAATGATTTTTTCACTATCTTGGCCGCATGTTGGTCGAAGGCCCGATTATTATTTACATATTTTCCCAGATCCCTGACTATGGGTCAACTCTTAGGGGCATCTTAGTTTTCCCAAAAGGCACTATAATGCATTTCTTGGCATTGAGTTTTAATCCATTACTTTGGCAGCAGTCATTTGTCTGTTTTAGACCCTTTTATAAGATGTTTGTGTCATGGAGGAATCTATGATAGCCCAAAATTTGCAGTCATCTGTGAACTTGGTCAGCCAATGGTCCTTGACCTTCCTTGAAGTAGATGTCAAATAATACCAGTCCCAGCACTGAGGCCTGAGGTACCCTGCTAGCGACAGCTGGTCTCTTAATGGAAGTAATCAACAGCTCTCACTTTCTTGGTTCTGCCTGTGAGCCAGCTGGCAATCCAGTGAGTTATATAGGGATTTATACCAAGTTCATTGAGTTTGTCAATTTTACTTGAGTGAGGTATTTTATTAATTGTCTTAGCCAGGTCCAGGTAGATGTATGCACAATTTTCCCCTCATTGTTTGCTTTGATGACCTTCTCAAAGAATTCCATCAGGTTTAGTAAGATGACTTTCCCCTTGACAAAGCCAAACTGGGTTGGGCTCAGTGTCTGAAGGTTGCCTATGTCTTTGTTTATCATTTCCAAGATAATTTTTTCCATGGCTTTGCATATTAAACCAGTTAGACTACCAGGTCTGCAGTTTCCAGGGTTGGTTGATGGTCCATCCTTGTGAAGTGGGATAACCTTTGCATTCCTTCATTCTTGAGGTACAAAGCCTTTTTTCAGGCTGTAGTTGAAAAGTGACTCAAGTGGTCCTGATAGGTCATGTTTCAAGCTATTTAGGAGGCATTACAGAATATTGCCAGGGCCTACTGCAGCTGCGTTATTGGCCTTAGCGAGCGCTGCAAGGACCTGCTCCCTGTAAATAGTTGAGGAGGTTATGCTAGCAAGTATTTATTGGGGGGGAGTGAGGGTATAGTTTGAGCTGAATTTGTCAGCCAGCAAATCCACTATGTTGGTTTACTCAGTGAAGGTGACAGCATTAAATACCAGTTCTGCACACTAATGTGTGCTCCTTTTAAGGTTTTGGACATATCTGTAGAAGACCTTGTGGTTGTCTTAAGCCTGTAAGGCCATTCTGACCTCATAATTAGTCCTCTAAGTTTCCTATTTAGTTTAATTAGTGAGCTCCTATCATTATGGGAGTTCCTCTTCCTGATTTTAGTCATGACTTTTTTCTTTTTGTTATATACCCTATTAAGATTAGGATTTCACCGATGTGGTTTGCTTTTAGAGTTTGTTTTGGGCATACATCTAGTAACTTCTAGTAACTTCTAGTCATTGTTGTACAGGGTCTTTGTAAACAGTTTTGCATAGGTTGCTGAGAACTTGGGGTTGGGCTCGGCATTGAATTTTGGCAGACTATCGCCTCTTAAGATGCAGTTTGCTTTGGAATAGTTCCTAACTGTTACAGGGTTTGCTGGGGTTAGGTTACTGAGTTGATTTTTATTTTTAAGGAGACAGTTTTGCGTTCTGACCTCACCAGTGAGAAAGTGACACCTGGGGGCGGGCAGGTGTCGCCAGTATTGGCGAGTATCAGGTCCAGTATGTTTGAACCTTAGGTGGGTGTGTGCACTATCTGTTCAAGGGTATTTGTGTTAATGAAGTTCAGCAATCATTGTGCCTGTGAGTATGAGGCAGTGTATGTTTCCCAGTCAGTAGATGGGTAGCATACTCTCAACCTGGAATCATAAAAAATCTGGACAAAGGCTGAGAACTAATTCCATGCAATAGCCGGGTATCAATAATGTCTTTTCATTAACTTGTTTTTTGAAGTTGAAGGCATTAGAAAGGTGAGGGCATTCATTTGATTTTATGCTTATGGTATTGTCTAGTTAGTGATATATACATTTATACACATATATTGTTAGATGTTTTGAGCTATCTAATATCATTATTATTATTATTTTTATTTATTGTAGTTGTCTGTTATGCATTTATCTAATGGAGTATTTATATGCTAATTTTCTATATTTCTGTTGAATAATGTATTTATATGTTTGAACTGATTGGATGACGGGTTAAAAGTGGTGTGTTTATATTCTATTTAAATAAGTGCTTATGGAATGTCAGTTTTATCTTGATAAAGTCTCTGAATGGGCAGAGATGAAAGGACTTTATTTTACATTTTTTTGGTTGATAATTACTGTGTGAATAAATGGAATTCGTTTATCCAGTAGCCTGAAGTTTTATTTTGTATTAGTTTGAGTCTTTTTCATTTTATTTGCTGGTTTGTTATGCCCTCAGTGCTGGAGGAGGCAGATTCACAGAAATTGCTGTTTTTGCAAACATTTGTCCAGTCCATTGAGAATCTTACCAATCTGCTGGAGCAAATTTCTCCAAGGTCGGATCGGATTGAACAGGCTCAGTTAGTTTCATCATCCAGGGGAGGTCATGCTGCTAACCAGGAAGTTCACGCCTCCAGGGAAAGCAGAGGAAGTTCTATACAGCAGCTTCTTACTAACGTGTAGCTGAATTCAATGCAGGAATGCCAGATTAATGATAGTGTACATTCTCAACATGTTTTGAATGGTCAAAATCTAAACCAGTCCTTGAATACTGGAAGGGTTGCATCTAGTCATGGGCAGGCAACTTCTTTTAACGGTCCTGACGTGGTGAATGAATGGTTACAGTATAATCCGAGTTTTTCATCAGAAGTGACTATAAGTACTGGTAATTATTTTGATAACCTGCTAAAGCTTGATGGTTTGCTTCTGAAAATTAAAAAGCTACAACTAGAACATGTCTATTTTAAAGAATACCTAAGACTTAAATTGGTAACTAAGGGTTTACGCATATGGAGTTTCCCTACTGGCCTTGTGGCTAATTCTGGTTTACATAAGGACCTTCTTTCTATATTTGACAGACACACCTTTGAGTATATGGAGCTGGTTGTCAGACATAATGAAAGTTATATATCAAACTTAATTAGGGAAGCTACAGAGTTAGGCAAAAAAAAAATATAGAAGATGTGTCACATGAAAATAATGTGTTTGAATATAACAGAATATTCAAGATTATTGAATGTCAAATTAATAACATAAAAATCAGAAAAATGAAAAAAATTGAGAGAGACAGAGTGCAATATAATGATAATGTGGCATACTGTGAACCACCTAAATCCCAGAGTTGGGGTACTGGTCAAAACATTAATTCAACAAATGGGGACTTTTTTAGAGGAAGAGGACTATCCTCCTTTGAGGAGGTCTGGATGGTTGAGGGAGAGATACAACAGAGAGGCCCCCTACAAGGAGCCCATCCCGGGAACAGGGGTCGGGATGGTTATACAGCCCATCAGAGAGGGAACCAGAGAGAAGGTTATCTGGGTCGGAGATGATGGAAAATGGAGATGCTGATATTTCATTAACAATTCTGAAAATTTCTAAGGGGGACTTTAATGTATTTAATTTCTCTTCTTTGCAAATGGACATGATAGAATGTGACTTATTAGCCAAAGGCTTGACCTTTGTACTTGAGAATGACCATGATATAGCAAACACTTTGCTTGATTTGAAATATTTTGTGAGAAAATTTAATTTAAATGTAGTGTTTCATTCTGTTGAATATGCAAGCAACCCACTGGATGTTTCTAGCACTTTTAACCCCCCTGCTCATCCTTCATTACAAATGTTTGAGAAATTGTGTGAAATTGACATTAGGAGTTTGCCTAGGAATGGGGTTGTTTCTAATCTGAGCAAGTATGAATTTGAAAGACTATCTAAGTTGAAGGCAAATAATGATGTTAAAGTGATTAAACCTGATAAAGGTGGTGGTGTTGTCGTGATGAACATGAGTGATTACAATTTAAGAATGAAGAAAGTTTTAGATAGTGCCTCCTATAGGAAAATATCACTTAAAAAACTAAATTGTGCTTATAGAAAAATTAGAAATAACTTGAATAATCTTTTTATTGAAGGAAGCATCTCCATAGATGAACTCAACTATTTATCTATCCCCCATCCTAGGAGTCCATCTATTTTTGGTTTACCCAAAATGATAAACATCTCCCAAATCCTCCCATGTGACCCATTGTTGATGCAAGGGGATCTATAACCCATCCCCTGGCTAATTCCTAGACATAAAATTAAAATCCCTTACTTTGGGTGAAACTAATTCATGTAAGGACTCTTGGGGATTTTCTTAATAGGATTAATAATCTTGAGTTTTCTGAGGCTTGATTCTTTATTATAATTGATGTAAAAGACCTGTATACTGTGATTCCCCATGACATTGGTTTAGTGTGGGTTTGTAACTTTTTGGTTGAAAAGGGTATACCTCAAGTGACTTAATTTGTATGAACATTTATTTGAGTTGGTTTTGAAAAATAATTTCATATTTTTTGACAAAGGGTTTTTTCTCCAAACTGAAGAGGTAGCAATGGATTCACCATGTAGTGGCTTATATGCAAACATGGTCATGTTACAGTGGGAGAAGAAATATCTTTTTAACTCCCCATTTTTCAATTATTGTAAAATGTGCATCCATTTCTTGGATGACATTTTTATTTTTTTTATTTTTTGGGATGGACCTGTGGATTCTATCACTGCATTTTTGCTTTACATCAATAGTTCAACTTCCTTTTTGAAATTTACACATAATATGGGACAAAAAGAAATGTCATATTTAGATGTGAGACTAATCAAGATTTTTTCTTTACAGAGTTTTGTTTCTGAAAGTTTTTAAAAAGAGACATATTCCAACAGCTTTTTACATTTTGATAATTCTCATCCCTTTAAGCAGCAAAAAGTGGTGGTAAAGGGCCAGTTTGTGAGAGCTGCCAGTATGGTCACCTTATCTGAGACATTTTTATCAGACTGTGAGTTGTTGAAAAGTATGTTTTTGATGAGAGGTTACCCACTTGTTTTAGTTAATGATGGGATGTTTGAGGTGATCAATAAAAGAGAGAGGGTTTTTTAAAGCACATCCTATTTAAATATCATGCAGATTTATTAAGTGTTAACTAACTGTACTCCATTTGGGGTGATGATTACCTTATTTCTTATATAAATGTTAATGGAAGTTCTTTGGCACAGAATGATTTGGGGAATGTGCAGTATCCCATTAGGGCAGATTCACATTTTCTGGTGTGAATTCTAATAATGGTTTGGATATACAAAATGGTGTAAAGAACTCTAATTTTCAGTCTGCCTTTATTATACCATTTAATAAAACAGATTGCCAATATTCTGTATAAGAATTGGGTGATTATATCTGCTTGTAATGATATCAGACAAATTGTAGGTGAGAAACCAATAATTGTGTATAAAAAAGGTCAATGTCTTAAAAATATTTGGGAAACTCAGTTAAAGGGATCTAATATTGGCTATATGAAAAAATGTGGTGCATGTAATTATTGCGCTCATATATTGGAGGGATCATCCTTTGATATCAATGGGGTGATAGCGAAATTAAACAAAAAATGCTCTTGCCAGACTGATAAGGTAGTGTATTGTGCCTTTTCTATGGTCTGTCCCGGATTTTGTAAAGGGAAGACTGAGAAAAAGCTAAGGTGTTGTATTTACGAACACCTTAGGGACATTAGAATGAAAAGGGATACAAGAGCTCTGGCAAAGCATTGTAATAAGTTTGTAGGGCACACATTTAAGTTCACTATTATAGAAGCCTTGGATGTGGACTTGAGGGGAGACCTTGGCCCCTTCAGTTGGAAAAACAAGAGGCCTTATGGAAGCTGAGAACTAATTCCATGCAATGGCCGGGTATCAATGATGTCTTTTCATTAGCTTGTTTTTTGAAGTTGAAGCCATTAAAAAGGTGAGGGCATTCATTTGATTTTATGCTTATGGCATTGTTTAGTTAGTGATATATACATTTATACATATATATTTTTAGATGTTTTGAGCTATCTAATATTATTATTATTATTATTATTATTATTATTATTATTATTATTATTTATTTATTTATTTATTATAGTAGTTGTCTGTTATGCATTTATCTAATGGAGTATTTATATGCTTATTTTCTGTATTTGTGCTGAATAATGAATTTATATGTTTGAACTGATTGGATGACTGGTTAAAAGGGGTGTGTTTTTATTCAATTTAAAGAAGTGCTTATGGAATGTCCATTTTATCTTGATAAAGTCTCTGAATGGGCAGAGATGAAAGCGCTTGATTTTATTTATTTTTTTGGTTGATAATCACTGTGTGAATAAATGGAATTTAATTTTAGATTCTCGACTGGAATTTGTTTATCCAGTAACCTGGAGTTTTATTTTGTTTGTTTTTCATTTTATTTGCTCATGAAAAATTGGTACAACAGGCCAAAAATCTGTATACTGATTAATATAAAAATTACATACATAATTATGTAACCCCACACACTCCAACGGAATTGTGGGATACCAACTTCTACATACAAACTGAAGAACAGACAAAATAATAAACACAAAATAAACAGAACAACAATAGTATAAAATAAAAAATAAAAAGCAGTATCTGTTGGTTCACCGACGCACTTTATTAGAAAAACACACAACTTCAGTTAGCGCTTTCGTCTCCTTCACCTCTTAAAGACTTCTTCAGACTGAAATTCATTACTAATTACACTCATTAAATACTCTAATTATTTACAGCTTAAAAACACTATCCAATCCACACAAAAAGTCATAGCACATGATATTATAATTCTAAGATTCATAACAATAAAATAATATAAAATCAGTGTTTTAGCCCTTTTCTTTTTAAATACATGACAAATTCCTCTCTATTATTGAGTCCATGGTAAAAACATGCATTTAGCTTCACTTGCCAGCAGTTTTCTAGCCATCCTAGCTCTTCTTCTACATTGATGGGGTTATTAAAACTTTTCACTGCCTCCAGCACTAGACATTTAAAATTTGCTTCGCATTTATTTTCTTTGTAATGTTTACACATGGCATTTTTGTCATCACCACTGGCAATAGCATACTTATACTCATAGATTCATCTATTGAGCTCCCTGGTTGTTCTCCCTACATAAAACGCCTGACATTCCATGCACATTTTTAAATAAACCACATTTTTGCTTTTGCATGAGAACATCCCTGGTATTCTAACTAAATAATTGCCCACTTCAACTTAATTAGAATCTGTATACAAATAATTGCACATATTACAATTAAAACATTTAGACATTCCTTTTCTACTTTCAACGGGTTTATTTCTATTCACTTTCTTCTGAAAAAAATCTTTGTCATTTTTAGCTCTTTTTTGAACAAATTTAGGCCCTGTACCAATTTTCTTTATTATTTCATTATTAGCCTTGAAAATTCCCCAATTTCTACTAATAATGATTTTTATTGCTTTGGAATCAACACTATTTTGTACTGCCAAAGCAGTCCTATGAATAAATTTTTCTCTGTGTATTTTGTCACTATTAACAGTCCCTCTTTCCTCTATGACCTTCTCTAACATACTATCCATTTTTTGGATACCCTCTATACTCCATTCTTTTGCAAAAATTATTAGGCTCTTCTAAAAATTCACTATCATTCTTAGTCAGAGTATTTATTCTTTTTAACTGACCTTTGATTATGTTTACTTTCGTTTTCTTAGGGGGAAGACTTGAATAGTGTAAATACATATTATTTTGAAACTCCTTTTTATATATTTAAATGTTAGTTTATTGTTTTCTTTATAAATTGTGAGGTCCAAAAAATTATTCTATTCTTATCATAATTGTGAGTAAATTTCAGATAGGTACATACATTATTTATGTATTTTAGAAACTCTTCTAATATTTCAATAGAACCTCTCCATATTAAAAATAAAAAAAAAACTATCATATACATTGATACATCTTTACTATGTATTTGTTAAATTCACTATTGGCTATATTCACTGTTTCCCACCCTTGCATAAACATATTGGCATAACTGGGAGCTAAAGCTGCTCCCATAGCCACCCCATTTGTTTGGACATAGGATTTTTGATTGGAAACAGACTGTCTCTCTTGCTCGGATTACTTTTGAATACTTAGTAATTCTGTACAATGTTTCAAATTATATATTTTTTATTATTTTTTGACTTAAGACGAGTTTAAGTTTGCTACTTCTACTACTATTGTCTGATCTGATTAATATACAGTAATTAACTAGAGATATATGGACTGAAAATCTTCTACACAGAGAAGTTTCTTATCCTCCTGCTTTACCATTCAGTCACAGAGCATCTTTTTAATTGCATCCATGGATGAGCATGGAGGAAGGTAAATTTATTTATTTTATTTTATTTAATTTTATTTTCCATTTGTTAACTGGGAAAGTCTGACTTGGTCACAAAAATGTAGTACTCCACTAAGAACAAACACCCAAGTTCCGTATAAACAGACAAAAAACTTCTTTAATCACAAAAGTAATAACAATTCCTACTGCGTGAGCGCTTTCGTCTGCCCAAAGCAGACTTCATCAGAATCTGACTTGGAACAAAGCCAATTTTCATTGGAATCCTGGGGAGAAACTCTCCAGATGTATGTCTTTCAAACATGAGAGGAAACCGGAGCACCCGGAGAAGGAAATCCACATGAACACAGGGAGGACATGCAGACTCTGCACAGAAGGCACCCCAGCCGAGAATCGAACCAGAAAACCTCTTGCTGTGAGGTGACAACATTACCACTGCACCACTGCACCATCCGCAAAATAAATATTTGCAGAAGTCATTTTTTTGGCCTTTGGATACCCCTTTACCAAATCATATCTTCCTTTTTTATTCACTGAGAATTACAGGGGTTGAAAAGGGGTCAATTTTTACCTAATGTAATTCTTCAACTTCTCTTATCCCCTGGATAAAATGCATAAACCACAGGTATGTAACCAGCCCTATTTTGTTTAGAGTGTTCAGTGGTGGAGAGATGAGTTTCTTGGAGTAGGGCAAAAGCAGGGGCTATATGTTTCAGCATAGCAACAGTCCTCACCCTCCTCACTGGCTTATTCATCCTGTTCACATTCCAGGTAAGTTTCTTAAACATAAGTGGTGGAAAATATTCTGTCCCTGAACAGTCTGTTTTAACATGTCACTAACTGCATCTTTTCCACATACAGCACATTTACCTTGGTTATTCTTCCCCTAAATGGCCAATATAAGCAATATATGTTGCTTCCCATATCCCTGTGTTTAGGTAGTAGTTCTATTCGGATGAGATATATATCAGAGAACTCCTTCACATGTTGATTAACATAGTATTTGCAACCAATATTATAAAAAACACTAAGCAAGCAGCTTGCTCTTTAGACTACTTGTAATAAATTAATTTAACAACACAAACTATATACAAATAGAAAAACATAAGCCTTCACTAGAGGAAGCATTATGCCTCTGTTAAGAGTGGTAGAAAGTTAAAAAAAGTAAAAAAAAAATCGTTACAGAGTGGAGACAGTATATCTAACTCTTCTGTGCTTCATCCCTTCATATCTCTCCCACACATTTTCTGCTACTGTGAAACAATTCAACCAAGAAAATAAAAATTCTCAACAACTAATACTTAATGCAAGTGTGTAGGCATATAGTTACTTAGCTATCAGTTTAAAAGTGACATGTCCCTTGTCATTAGAGAATCTCATTACTCAGTTTCACAAAGATATGTGATTAAGAAGCCTTGGGTTGACAGCAGTTACTAGTTGTTCATATCTGGAATGTTTTTCTGTAGTCCTGTAAGTAAGTAGGACATTTCCATCAACATAAACTAAGGTTAGTTTATCAGGGAAATGTTCTCTTACATTCAAATTACCTGTCAGTCCAACAAGGGTAGGTTCTGAACTTCTGCCATTGTTGAAAAAAAAAGACTCTGCCTCTCTGTGCTAAGACTGCAACTTCCAAACACTCCTCTTAGTGGTTAATAGCTATTAAGAACTCTGATAGTTAAAGCATCAAATGGCTATTGATGAGTTAAAGTATCTCATGGTTACACCAAATCTATTAAGTTCACCCAATATACCATGTGATCATACTTTTCAACTGTCCAGATTTTTGCAGACTGTCCAGAATTTTACCTGACATTTTTGCTCTTTTCCTTATACAATTTGTGTTTTTCTGGCAAATCTTCAAGGCTAGAATTCACTGAATAATGACAGTCATTTAAGTTTCAGACTTCATATCCTTCAGAAAATGCATGCTAATACAAAACCTTTTATTCTATCAAATATGTAAATTTATAAGAACAATAAAGTCTGTCCCTATTTTTGAGCCTTTGTGCCACCATTAGTTTTGACCTTGTATAGAGTTTTTGGGCTAAAAAGGTTGAGAGGTATGCATGTGATTTAGCACAACTAATTGCGTGTCTGGCTTCTGTGGAATTATCTGTTTCCCTCCGAGCATCATGCTACATGTACACTGAGAAGTTGTGGAGGTCATGATTTCATGGTGTTATCCAACTTCTCCAGTTTCCCTCTAACGAATATCAAACCTCTATCAAACCTACTCTTCTCAGTCACCATCCATCCATGCTCCTTATAAAATTAATAAATAAATAGCCAAGACGCTTGTTTAGAAATGTACTGTCTATGAAATTCATGTCCATTTTTTTTCATCTTTTTGTATCTGGTTGTCCCATCACACTGTATTTACCATGTTGAATTTACCTCCTTAATTTGCCACGTTTTTACCTTTTAATATTTCCCTCTAATAACTTTCCTGGCCTTATGTGTTCCGGAAGATATTTCCTCATATTCAAAAAGATAAAGGACTGAAGAAAAGTACTGAATGCAACCTACGCAATCCAATTTCTTAACTTTTCTAACAGTCATCTTTTTGCTGGATTCAGCACAAAATCCTAGACAACAGGGAAAGAACCATGAATTCCAAAATGGTAACTGTTTAATATACTGAGATGGTGGTGCAGTGGTTAGTGTTGTCGCATCACAGCAAGAGGTTTTCCAGTTTGATTCTTGGCTGGGGTGCCTTCTGTGCGGAGTCTGCATGTCCTCCCTGTGGTCGCGTGGGTTTCCTCCGGGTGCTCCGGTTTCCTCCCACATCCCAAAGACATGCAGTAGGTGGATTGGACACTCTAAATTGGCCCTAGGAGTGAGTGTGTGCATGTGTGTCTGCCTTCTGTGGAAGGTTGGGCGCCGGGCTGGCAACTCGACACTGTAAAAACTCCACTGCCAATCATGAGTGGACAGATGATCCGCTGTGGCAACCCCTAACCAGGAAAAGCTGAAAGAAGAAGAAGAAGAAGAAAAATGCATACTTATGTATATTCAGTCCAGCTGCATTGTTCTTCAGAATATTCCCTTTTCTCAGAGATACCGCTATATATATATATATATATATATATATATATATATATATATATATATATATATAAACTAATTGGGCTATGAGAGGCTTGCCCCTTGCATTAGGAGGTACAAGGGGTGAGCCTCTTTGCAGAAAACAACTTTAAATGAGAACAGAAATATTTGGAATTCACTGTTCTCTATTTTCAGACTTTCTTTTCATAATTCTGGTGTTTGCACTTATGAGTCTCACAATTACAATAGGGAGCTGATTTCTAATGCCATCATTTACAGAAATAAGCAAACCCCATCTAAATAGGAACCTACATGCACAACTATTAAACATATGTATATATATATATATATATATATATATATATATATATATATGTATATATACATATATATATATATATATATATATATATGTATATATACATATACATATATACACACAAACACACACACACACACACACACACACACACACACACACACACACACATATATATATATATATATATATATATATATATATATATATATATATATATATATATATATATCTGTAGCCAGAACATTCAAGTCACCAAATTAGAAAAAGCAAGTTTAATATATCATACAAGCTGGAATGCTTTCACTCAAAGCATCATCAGGTACAAAAAATAATTAAAAGAGGAAGTTGCAAAAATAATTTCAATCACATGCTCATGATATATTGCATCCACTGGTTATAAATATGTCAGTCAAGTAAACCATGTTGCATTTAAAGACATAGACTAAGTTTCTTTAAAATAGGCATCAATGAGTTGTGTTCATTTAAGCCTGGTAAATGATCCACATAAAATAAGTTTATAAAATTATATTCAGTATTTTTTGTCCTTAGGTTGGTATCACCTTCTCCGCTGTCAGGAATAATAAGTTCTAGCACCATGAACTTAAAAAAAATGTGTTTAATCATTATTTAAAATGTGTTTGCATAATGCATTGGTTTGTACCCTTCTCCTAATGTCCACTAGATGATTATCAATACATTATTTTAATTTCTGGATAGTTTTACCTATGTAGAAAGAAATGTAGGCTTGACATTGCATCAAGTATACTAGGTGTTGGGAACCATCATCAAAATAGTTCTTCATTGAAAATTCTTTGTCAAGTGTCAAATGCTTAAAGCATCTCCTTTTTAGAATGTTTTTGCAAAAGGTACACTTATGAGAAGAAATGTTTCCAATCTAAAACACTAGTTTTAACATTACTATGTGTAGCCATTTCTTTATAACATAATAAGCTCTTTAAATTATGTGACCTTCTATAACCAAAAGAGGGTACTGTGGGTTTTAGCTTATGGGGTCTATATCACTTTATCAAATGGCTATTCAGCGAATAGTCATTTGTCGAACTCCTATTTGTTGAAGCCGCTCTTCATCTAATGGCAGATTTTAACTAGGGCAAATCAGCGGTTGGCTACCATCTGAAATTTGCCCTTTTCCCCACTGTAGTACAATCTTGGAGGAGTTGGTATATTTAGTTAGAGAGGTGTGGGGGGTTCAGAGAGCATAGCCCCCCCACCTTGGTAGGTTTTACATTTTTTTTTTTTTTTTTTTTTTACAGTGGCTTGGTTGGCCAACCGCTGATTTGCCGTACTTAAAATTTGCCATTTGATAAAGAGTGGCTTTGACAAATAAGGGTTCAACAAATGGCTGTTCGCTGAACAGCCATTCGATAAAGTGATATAGACTAAGCTTATGAACATCTTCTGAAGTAGTCAGAATATGCCAATGTAGTTTAACAATTTTGTTTACATAAGTGGAATGTCTGTCATGGTTTATCATGTATCTTAATGAATTACTATGAGAGGGTAGATCAGATTTTTTCATGTTAATTGTCTTTATCTAACGAGCAGTTCAATTTTTATTATATATCTATAGCTATATCTATTTATCTATCTATAGAGAGAGAGAGAAATACATACTTTATGTCTCTCTCTCTCTCCCTCTCTATATATGTGTGTGTGTGTGTGTGTGTGTGTGTGTGTATATATATATATATTGTGCTATCTTCTCTCGAACCAATAGAGGAACTCGAGTTCTGATGAAGCCTAAGTGTAATAGGTGAAAGCGCTTAACTCATATGGATGTGTATCAATATTTATGTCATTTGCTTCAATAAACGTTCTAGTGGTTGTACAAATACTGTGTTTCCTCTATTGGTTCGAGAGAAGATAGCACAGTATTCAACTTTCACTAACAGTTCTTCCTCGCAACTTAGTTGTATATATATATATATATATATATATATAAATATATATATATATATATAGGTCTACTTCAAAATATCGAAAGGCCACTTACTCATATCCCAAATCATCATGATGACAATATTGAAACCACATATCCGTGAACCGTTAAATCATCGAAAACGTTCACTGGGAAAGGAGCTACTTGGCCATCATGGGGACGTTTTCCCTTTTCCCCAAAATAGTGCAATCTTGGAGTTGGTATATTTAATTGGGGGTGTGGGGGTGAAGCCTCCCACTCTAGTGGGTTTTACTTGCTTCGTTGTGTGTATTTTGTCCTGGTGGCAAAGTGGTTCCTTTCTCAGTGAACATTTTTGATGGTTTAATTGTTCATGGATATGTAGTTTCTATATTGCCATCTCAATGATTTGTGATTTGAGTCTTTCAGTATTTTGAGGTAGACTCATATATATGGTCAGGAAGGTGTATATGTTGAGTCATGCCTAGGCGATCTGTGATGTTGCCACAGCCCATTGATTCTATGTGATAGGTCTTGATGAAGGTGCATACTGCCTATCTTGATCTGGCCTAGGGTTTTGACACAGTCCCCATGCAGGTATCATTGAGAAACTCTCCCAGCTAGGGATTAACCATTATGTCACTAGATGGGGTAACCAGTTGTCTCACCAACAGAACACATACTATGAAAGTTGGTGAATCAATCTGTGCCAGTAGAACTGTCACCATTGGTGAACCCAGGGTTGGCCCTTTACTATTTGGAATCTATATATCAACAGTTCAGGCTAAAGTATATGGCCTTTGGCTTACCAAGTTTTCTGATTCCTGCATATTGGGTGTGACCATTGAATCCACCAATGATAACATTCTACAGGAGGAGCTAACACAGACAAATGATTGGTGACATAGCCACACAATCTACAAATAAATGCAGAAGTGTGTCTTTATTTTGTCCTTCTGAAAACTGGAATTCTATGCTAATTACAGCATTGACAACATCCTGCTATGCTGAAACCCAGTGATGCAAGCATTGGGAACACATATAGACAGCAATCTGAACTTCTACCATCAAGTGTCTACATTGATATTGAAAGCCTATGTTGTGCACATCATAAGTCATGCCATCATATTCAGATCTTAGGATTGTATGACAGCACTGTACTCAAACGTCATCAGAACACTCTTAGAGTATAATGCTCTGTTTTGCATGTATCTCACTTGACACATGCAGCAGCTGGAGAGACCACAGGGGTTTCTCATCAAGAAAACACAGGATCTATAAACCATGCCATGATGTATGTGGATAGACTGAATGCCATGTCATTGTAATCTCTATAGTACAGGATGATGTGACTTCTGCCTGGCCTCCAGGTCAGTCTCTGACCCTGCCTGGTGATAATATTGCATATCCAAAAATTAGATATAGCTAATGACATCAGCTGTGTCTGTTGAGGAGAAAATGGTAATAAGTGCCCCACATGCTGGTGTAAAAGGCTTTCTGTAATGTCAAGCAAGAGCACAAACACACACACAGTTGACAGCAGTGAGAATAGAACCCCAACCTAAGTACACAGATTACAGAACTTAGTACTTTATGCATGCACCATGGCACAAGTCTGACATTTACAAGACTGCAGGTCAACTTATAGTGAATGACATCAGCAGGCCATGTTGGAGAGAAGACATTGGGAGGCTTGCATGAAACAAATGTTTAGGCCTGTGTAAGTATGAAAATACTGCCAATCCATGGCATTGGAGCAGTAACTGTATTATATACACCTCTGCTCTTCTGTCTAGAGCTTAGAGGGGTTCTATGTATAGCATAATTAGCAGGAGTATTTCATTGCCAAAAGAGACAAGGAGGCATTTTTTGCTTTAAGGTTCAGTCCATGAATTTGGCACCAATCATTTGTCTGTGTCAGCCCCTTCTGTAATATGTTAACATCATTGGGGGACTCAATATAACTGCATCCAGTTGACAATCATCTGCAAACTTGGTAAACTACAGGCCATCTACATTTGCCAGGACTACAGAGAAATAGTGGCCAAACACTTGAGGGACCAGCACAGATCATTGTGGAATTCCACTTGTAAGTGGTCTAGTGGTGGTGCGGTCCCCAACTGTGACAGTGCCATTTGGCTATCCATCTAGTAATGTATGAGTTAATTCCCAGAATTGAGATTTTCTCTGTTATACCTGAATAGGAGATGGTATCAAAGGCCTTGGATAACTCATAATAGGTGGTATGTCCTATCGCTCATCCAGGTCTGTGGGGTCAGTATCATAGAAGTCCACTAGGTTTAATAAGCAAGATCTACCCTTGACAAAACCAAAATGGGTCAAGTCAAGTGTGTTGAAGGTCACCTATGTCCCTGTGGATAAGGTCCATGCTGATTCCTTCCCAAAACTTTCAGATAAGGCTTTTTAGGCTTATGGGTCAATAGTTCTAGATCTGCATGTTACCAGATTGATGTTAATTGAGTATCATACACTATTTGATATTAATTTCTGTAGTGTAGGTGACATTTTTGTGGAAAAGTACTGAGACACCAAGGTTGCAGTGCTTGGAGGTGGTGGGGGCAACACATGGCTGTATTGTAAATATGTGACATACTGTTAAGGCTTTCAGTTTATGTTTCCACATGTAATTTCATGTCATAGACAGGAAATGGACAGTAAACCACAGTAATACATAATATTTACTTTTCCATAGCACTGGGAGCAGCAGGTTTGCCTGATGGTTAACAAAGTGTTTACACATGCACGATACACATTTTCAATACTTTCCATGTTTGCACTTAGTTAAGTAGTGCACAAACGTGAGCCATATTGTGAAAAGTCTGAGAATTAGTACCGAGTCTATGAAACACACTTGCTGCTTAACTGACTCTGTGGCAGTAGGCGTAAATGCATTAACATATTTATTTTGAGCCCAAATGATACTGGGTTTGAATCCAGGTGTATCTAATAATTTTAAATACTTTTATATAAACAGTGACAATACAATGACATGAATTCTTTATAGTATATGTATTGATGTGTATTGGCATAGCTCAGCTGGGTTAAGTCACATTACATGGAGGTAACCACAGTATTTTTCCACTGCTCACTGTCGATGCACATTGTTGCACGATGCCCACCTCTGTGCAAACATAAAGGCCAAAAAGTGAATGGATCCATTGCTTTTTCTGCTACTCACATGCGTTGTATGTGATTCTATTTTTTGACCAAATTAAAGGTGTTAAAATGGGGTAGATAGGAAAGTGATGAAATGTGGAGCAAGCTGGGGGAAGAACAAAGGGAAAGTAGTACAGGAATGTGCAGGAGGAAAGTAAGAAAGAACCATAGCTATCCATTTCCTTAAGAGTGTAAACTGAATATGTGCAGAATATTAACTGAATTTGGACTGTGGAGTGATGACCACAACTCAATCATGTTGTATAGCCAGTTGGACCAAATCAACTGTTTCAAGATGACACATGTGCAAAATGGAGAACTATGTATGGGATGATTTTTTTTTTTTTTTGTGGGACAGGTGCCCATTTTTTTTTACTTCAGTAAGAGAGGAATGTTGGAGGAGGGACATAGGTATGTCTGGGTCAGGTAAGTTGGGTTGGTGAGGAAGCAACAACAAACATGCAAGACAAATAAGACAAGAGACAGGGATTGTGATGGACACAAAAGGTTGGAGAACACCATGATTAGGGTGAGGGACGGGACAATGCAGGCCCATGCCCATCAAACATGGAAACAGTGAGAATCGAGTCCTCACCCACTGGACCATCATCACTGTCATCTTACTCCACTAGTGGCTGGAGTGCTTGATGTCTCCTCCTCTTCCTATAGACCATGAGAGAGAGCAGCCTCTCCATCCAGTGTGGGAATGCACCAGTGGTGTGGCAAATGACCCTACCCACCATCCCTGGCAACTCGCTGCGCGTGATGAATTTGCCACCTCCACCACTGCTTCCAGAGAGTACTACTGCACCAGCTTCCAGGGTAGGACTACTTGAGGGTGCCAGCATAGGCAGTGCTACAAGGTTGGCGCCCAGCCATGCTGGGCATTGGTGCTGGAGCTGGTCGAGTGGGGCAGGCTGATCCACTGGGGCTGGCCTACCTTGCTGTGCTGTGGAGTGTTTAGTGATGTGGTACATATGGCTGACATGGAGACATTTTAATGACACATAATAGAAAATAAAGAAAGATAAGGGTTGGGCTGAAAGAAAAAAAGAAACAGAATTAGTACCGCTACATGTGACATATAATGCCTTAATACAATTATCCAACTATTTTATCTGAAGTATTACATTTAAGTATACATCCTAACAGATACATACTATACTACAGATTGCTGAAAGTAATCTTTGAAATGTGCATATATTGCACATATTCATGTTCCAGTTGTACAGATTACAGTGTATATAGCAGGGCATTTGTGCACTGGTATAGAGTTTTTAATTTAATATAAACATTATTAAAGAAATAACAGTATTGTATAGTTGTAAATTGTGGTAATTGAACCCACAGCCTCTGACTGCAGTCTAATATTGGAGTCTTACAACTGGCTTGTGGTACAGACTAATGCATGCATACTTGCTTTTACAGTTGGAATATGGATGCTCAATTTGATGCAACTCTATAAAATACCAAAAAATGGATCTTTAACTTTTAATGCTACAATAACATCTGTCTTCTGCTGCATACGTACCACTTGCTTCCCTTAGTCTCTCCAGTTGAGCAATATGAGCCTGCACACTGAACTAATGCTCTTTGGCAGCTGGGGAAAGAACAGAAAAGCATTATGCATACCAGTCTTGCTTATATTAAGCTTTCTAAGTTTTACAAGTACTGTCTTAATTTCATACTAACACAGCTGTGGGACATCTGCAGTCTCAAAATTCCTCCAACCAACAGCTGAGAGTGTCCCTTTTTCTCCTGTGCAGGTCATTAAAATGATGCCTACATTATTGTCCATTGTGTGGGATATCAGTGGCAATGGATACAGCCTGGGCCAAACTATTCCATGCCTCAGACCTATACTGGGAGCCAGAATAGTCTCTCTGCAGAAGTCTTTGGCTGTGGTGTTTTACCAGGAGTCCAGTAAATATCCTGGACTCCTGGACACCCAACCTCTGTGCCCTAAAACCTGGCACCTTCCCCTTTAATGCCAACCATGTCTAAAAGTCAACATAGAGCAATGGAGACTGATTCTCTCCCACCAATTCCAGTTATAGCATTTACTAGTAGTTCACAAACCCGAGCAGCACAATTGCATGATGTTAAGCTTAGAGCAGCAGGGACAAGCAGGGAGGAGTTAAACTGAAACTGGAAGGTTAATCTGACACTTGGCCTTAGTTTGAAAAGTGTGTACTGATGTAGCCTGGAAATATATATTGGAAATTGGAAGGTAACTATTAGGTGAGTTAGATTAGCAGACATCCACTGGGGGCATAAATATAATGGCCTGATATATTTGTTTTTAGCTTTATAGACTGAGAAAATTGATTTTTACACTGTGTGATTCAAACTTATTCCTAAGGGACAAAACATTTTCTTCCACAGTGTTGATTTTCTATCTTTGCCACAGAAGAAGTGCTTCTCAGCCATATTCAGGAATCATACATACATACAGGTGACAGTATGAGCTGTTACACATGTATGTGTGCAACCTGACAAGGTTATTGGATATAAATCCACTTGTGTATGTGTCTTAGGTAAGTGAAGGCTGTGCAAGTCCAGATAGCAGAATTATACTTACAGAACTATAGTACACAGTATACCCTCAGTCATAGATCTTGGGGTTGGGAGGGTGGCCTAATGGTTAAGGTATTTGCCTTACAAACGCAAGGTGTAGGGTTTGAGTCTCACAAGGGATAATTGGCTAGGCTTAAAATGACTCAAAAGGACAGTTAGTTTAGGACTAATCTATGAACCTATGAAAACACAGTTATGGTGTCTCATCCCACATACATATAATTCATATCAGCGTCACTATCTAAAGTGTTATAAGTGAGAGTAAATATAATGGGAAGTGGAACAACAGTAAGTCTGTATGGAATGTCTTGTATTAGAACCTAGGACCATGTCTATGGCAGTCCTACACTTACACCTGTCGCCACAAGAATGTTGAAATAACACATCTATTTTTCAATTCATTGCTATAAACCTCACTGTCACAACAGTAACAAAAAAGACTGCACACACTGTACTAGAACCCAAGAGCATCTGTACTCCATCCTTACACTTACACCTACTGCCACAGGACTAGTTACATGACATTTCCTAAGTTACTAATAAATCTTAAGGTCTCTGTGTTAACTGCTGCACAACACCACTTAGCGGGTTTGCACTGTGCCCAAAAGAATTAACTGAATGTATCCGGTTTCTATTATTAGCTGTCTGGGTCCTGTCTGCAGGTGAAATAGAAGTAAATTGTTTTACTATACAACAGTATATCTGCTTCCTCGGTGGTCCAGGTGTCCAGTTTGCAAATGGTTTACTATCATTATTGCGATTGCTACATTACCGGAGGTTGGAATATTGAATGACAGATCGGCGAATACTGTGATGAAAACAGTGAATAAGTCGATGTTCAAATTATCGTAGTATACCATGCATTCAGCAAAGCAAATTCTGTACAGTATATCGTGGTCGACATTCAGTTGTTGAGAAATGTGAAGTCGACATAATGACATTGTTATTTAGAGATGAGATCGTAAAAAGCCGTACGCTCATCTGTAGTGTATATCCAGTGTTGACAGTCGACCGTGCTAATACTGAGCTCTGCATTGCAAAACATATCTGTAAGTATCTATAATTTGTGGCAGTAAAGGACAATGAGTTCATATGTATTATAAAATGGCTGTATCTTTTATGTGTTTTTCCTTTAGGTGGTTGTAAGATTATAATGAGTGTTGAGAGTTTTGTAATAGTCCTGGTACACTTGGACACAAGTATAATACAATTATGTCACAAAAAGGTCAGAGGATTTTATGTATAGATAGCTACAAATACTACCTGAAAAAAACAAAAGACAATAGATGTTACTGGTGTTGTATACTTAAAAATAGTACAAAATGTAAAGGTCATTCAGTGACCGAGTTAGCTGTAGATGGAGATATATTAGACAAGAGTACGACACATTTCCATGCTCCTGATGTGGTTAAGTTTAAGCAATTAAAGGTATGGGAGAGGATTAAAAGGTGAGCTGAGCAAACATTAGAAGACCCTTGCAAAATTGTGTCAGAAGTCCTAGCAGGTACTTCCACTGATATAGTAACTACCTTGCCTAATATGGATGCCTTAAAACAGTCTGTAGATTCAGGCGTAAAAGTCGATCTACAAGTATGACTGCTCTTGCTTCATTGAGAGATTTAATTGCTGAAATGTTACCAATAAAGAATGGCCAGTTCATTATTCACCATAATACTATTCGTAGTAGTAGTAGTACAGATGTCATTTTAACGATGGAAGGTAATTTGCATTTGTTATGTTCATCTGAATTCATCCTTGTAGATGGTACCTTTCCAGTTAGTACCAGAGAGTGCAAACAGATGCATTCAGTTCACTGTAGTTTACAAGATGGTGCTCATGGTAAAGTAATACCTGTTGTATATGGCATACTACCCTCTAAAGCAGAGGATTGTTATGATCACTTTTGGATGTCAGTAATTAGTCTATGTGGAAAGTTTGTGTTGGTATTGAAACCTCATATGGTTTTAAGTGATTTTGAAAATGGGGCTGTAAATATCACACAGAATTTACTGGAAACTATTCCCAAAGGTTGTTGGTTCCATTTATGTCAATACTCTGGAGGCAGATACAGAAGTTGAACCTGACATCACAGTTTGGCAATGATACTCAATTTACCCTTTTATGTAAACAAATACCTGCACTAGCCTTTGTATTCCCTGAACACATGCTGCCCACTTTTGCTAGTATTGAGAGAGCTATGTCTGAGAGTGGAAACTGTTTATGTGAGTTTAAGAATAACTACATATTGGGTAAGCCTAGATGGTAAGGTATACACAGTTGTACAACTGAGAGAATACTGCCTTTATTTGATATACAATTCTGGAATCAGTGGGATAGCTGCACCTTAGTTTATCCCCGTAGTCAGAATGTTGTTGAAGGCTGGCATCGCCATTTAAGTAGTCTATTAGGCAAAAAAGAATTATACATACTGGCTGTGTTGCATGCTATTACTCTCAAGCAGAACCATGTGGAAGATCTTAAAAGTAGACTGCTATGCTGTGTACTGTCTTCACCAAAGAAACATAGGTTAATTGATATGGAGGCAATGTTTGAAAGGTTATTATCACATTGTGATGAATTATCACCAGAAGGATTTGTGCAGTTAGTTGCACACCACTGTTCATTTTAAAGCTGCATACAATGGTATATGTTTCAAACAGCTACAGAGTGTATGACTTGTTGGTTGTAAGAGATTATATTTTGCAGGGCATAATGACTGAACTACATTTACCTACAGTTTGTAGTGTACATCTTGGAAGATTCTTTGTTTAATATTTAAACTCCACTGTGCTGATTGCCTTCGACATACGTACTTATGATTGATGTCGGTTAATACAATCTGTTTTTTCTGGTCATGTTGGAAAGTGATTCCTTAGCAGATACAATCTGGTTATTCTGGTCATGTTGGAAAGTGATTCCTTAGCAGTGAATTGTAATTGACATATTACAGTGGACGGGAATGTTTACACAACGATGGTGATGGAGATGGATTACAGGCATGTCGAAAAATATTGGATTCAGTATGCTAACTTTCGACATTTTAAACAAATTAATATGCACGACATCCCACAAATAAAAACTTTAACAGATTACCTTCTGTAATTCAACCTTTTGATAGTAAACCTTGCACACTGCTGTGCTTTGTGCAAATGAGATAAGCACAGCCAAACATAACATTAATTTTCCTCCATTTCCCTTGATTGTGCTAAGCAGCACATTGCACAAACACCGCCCTCCCAAAAAAGTAACAAGTAATTGAAATGAGGAAAAGCAATCTATGACATACACACTAGAAAATGTTGGTTCACAGGAGATATTTCTACATAGATCTGGATTTGAACTCTAACTCCAATGAATCTTCAGAACGCAAGAAGGGTGCCTTATCCCTCTTTGCCACACAAACAGCTTTGCAGCAATGAACTGAAATCATTCTGCATACAGCCAACTGCAACATCATCAACAGTTACATGAAACCAAACAACTGTTATTTGTACATTTATTATTTTTGGACATAGTGCACTAAATAATCACACAACCAGTTATGACTATTGCTTGCAAATATACAGCTGTGTCTTGCCTCTCTGTGTTGTTGGTCATTCTTCTCTTATCTGACCAGTAATCTGAGACATGCAGTCCCTAAGCCATTCTCTATCACTGGCCTTAAAATGTGTGAGTATATTAAATGGAAATAATATCATATGCAGTTGCCAACAAATGAAGGGGAGGTTGGATGTTAATGAACAGAACCTATAAAATTGTGTGTGGCTTACTTACATTTCCAACCTTATATCTAATACTTTGTCAGTCTAACCTGACAAACCAACTGGATGTAGTACAGCCTGCAATGCTGTTGTGTTTTTCTTCTTCCAACCAGTAATCATTCACAGTTGTAAAAACAAACACTGAGGACATGCCTGCATTATATTTACATCTGATATACAGAGCCAAGCATTTGGGATTCAGCAATTCTATTCATTTCACACCTAATTTGCATCTTCACTATGCTAACAGCCCTGAATCTACACCATATAAAAAGCAACTGTATAGCTAGAAAAACTGAAGATGAGAAGACTTGTTTTTGTGGAGAACACAGAACAGATGCTATTACTTTGTGATATAGCTACACAGAGGATTACTGAACTTGAGAAGGTATGCTTGTATTTTGTCAGCTACATACTGCATATACTGGAATGTAATTATGAAAATATGAAGCACATGTTTTTATACTTTATCTGCATGCATTAGTTAGAAGTGTACTGATGCCATGGGCATGTTTGTCAAGGTATTTTGCAGGTATACATGATTAGCAATACCTTAAAATGGAACGTTCTGTGATAAATTTGTAGAATTGTTTCAGGGACAGTTCATTTGATAGGATTTCAACAATGGTTTGTTAGCAAAATGTGTCATTTACCTGATCTTTTGGGGGGCAGCAAAGCTACATTTCTGTTATGGCACAAGCAAGGATATGTTGCTATTGTTACTGTCCTGTTTTTGCATCCAGCCTACTGTTCATATTTCAAATCTCTAGACTGTTTTATGTTTCTCCATTTGGTAATACTGAGATGCTGCCTTTTCTGTTTTAGCTGGGAACAGTTATTTATTAGTTATGTGATACTTATGTGTATTATCCTTCTGTTGTCTTTTAGGACACCTAGGACTATGCCACCCAGGTGTCTCAATCCTGAAATACCACCCTTCACTGATGCTGAAAACCAGGTTACCATTGACGCTTTTAGGCAACATGATGCCTTCCTGCTTGAAAGGGGATGGGGAGATATGTCAAGCAGAATGCAGATTAGGTGGCAGATTGTTGACAATGTTAATGCTATGGGAGGCCACGGCAGAACATATGAGCAGGTGTGCCATAAGGCCACTGACCTGATCATATCTGCATGGAGAAGAACAGCTGCAGTGGGCCGTGATCAGATGGGTACTGGGGTGCCTACTATAGAGCAACCACTATCACCAAATGAAGAGTTCCTGTCCACTGTCAGGGATCCAGACAGCTCCCAGGAAAGTGCAGAACAGCATGCCCTCAGCATCAGTGCAACTGTTTCAGGGACAGCAAACATGTCCCAGGAAGATTTTCCAGGTAGGCTTTTGTATCTCAGTTTTTGAATACTGTTGTATAGTAAAACTATTTTAAATCAATACATTACTTCTGTTTCACAACATTTTATTTACTTGGAGGGATTGAAGATTGCTGTAGTTTACAACACATTCTGACTGATTATCATAGGTTGGAGCTGTCATTCAAGTTCTTGTTGAAAGTATAGTTAATGGACATATAAAGGGGTAAAAGTATTACCCCCACTGTTACCGTTAATTGTGATGATGTTGTCTTTACCTTTTGCTTAACTTCTTCCAGGACCATCTAGCTTGTAGAGGATACCCTCATCTGCAGATGGTAAGCCAAATATTTTTATGTTAGTACTTATTAGCAATTTAAAGACAAATTTTAGTGTGTGATGTTGATGTCAGGACTGTTGCGTATATTGCTGTACTGTCTAAATAGTGGCAGAACTGTTGTTTTGTTAACATATATTGAAGTATAGTAGTTTAAGTATTACTTGTGCCTGTGTTTGTTGCTTATTATCACAGATGATCCTGACAGTGGAAGTGTGGGACTTCTACCACATGATATTAGTGTATCAGAAGACTCTGGCCAAACAGTGGTGCAGTCAGGGGGAGCAGAAGTTGAATATGACACTGAGGTTGACATACAGCCATCTCCTGCAATTCCATCGGATACAGCCAGTAGGCCTATGGCTACCTATTCCAGTGAGCCTTCAGATACTGGACAGGTGGAGGGCAAGAGAGTTGATGAGGGAAGTATGGTTATTGTGGCTTGAGTGCCTGTTGAATCTTGCTGTAGCCACAATGTGGGTGAGGTGCCACACAGGAGGGTTGTTAGGGTTTCTCAGAGAAGGCCTGATGTCCATCCAACCTGATCCAGGTGTCTCTTCCTGTGCCAGTCAACATATGTTTAGGGCCATTATGGAGGCACAGGTAGATTCCCATTGGTGCTCCAGAGAAATGCTTACGGTTGTAGACGTGCCACAGGCTGACATGCATGACTGCCTCCACCATGTTGCTGATTCAGTGGATTAGATGAATGACACATTGGAATGAGGGGTGTCTGTGATGGAACAACTGCTCGGAGGGTAATGGGATCCTTGTGGGTGTAGGTCAGCCACATCGTCTACTGTTAGCCAATGTGGCCATGCCTGATCATGCTGCCATAGTGGCAGTACTTCCACTGGTTCATCAGTAGGTGAGCTGTCCACACCCAAACATGGTAGATCGTGGTCCTGGGTATCCTCATGAAGGGACCTCATCCAGCAGACATCAGTCACATTAAAGTAGAAGCAGTGCATCTGACCATGGGCGTGGATGTGCCAATGCAACTCCTGGCAGAGCCAGTTCTTGTGGTCAGAGATGGCAACAATGAACTTCCCCTGCTACCATGCATGGTTCATATCTATCCAACATACCAAGACATAGGGGTAGCACAGAGCATGGCTGTGTTCATGCAGACACTCACACACCAGTTTCACCTGGAGGACCCCTACAGATACACACACACAACAGTTACATGGTTCAGACATGCAGCTTAAACTCATTTTGTCTCACTGGCTATTTGTTGCTTTATCCAAATGTCTGCCTGCTTCTCTTTCTTACTCACACACAGTCACTGACCGTTTCTGTCAGCCTAGGCTTTCTGTCCCCCCCACCCCACACACACAACACCCTGTGCAAGTGATGACAACTGTGTGATATCCCTTTTTTTCATATATTTTGGATTCAGGGGTACATAAGCTTTGTGTCTGATGCACAGGGTGCATAGGTAAGTTAGTGCTTAATATATCTGCATTTGTGATGTTGCATTGGTAATTGTACCTTTGACATACAGTGGATATAAAAAGTTTACACACCCCTGTTAAAATACTAGATTTTTGTGATATAAACAAATGAGACCACAATAAATCATTTCAAAACTTTTCCCACCTTTAATGTCACCTATGATCTGTACAATTCAATTGAAAAACAAACAAATCTGATAGGGGAAAAAATATAAAAAATAAAAAATGTACAATACGCTGGTTGCATAAGTGTGCACACCCTTAAACTAATACTCTGTTGTGTGTGCACACCCTTAAACTAATACTTTGTTGAAGCACCTTTTGATTTAATTACAGCATTCAGTATTCTTGGGTAGGAGTCTATCAGCATGGCACATCTTGACTTGGCAACATATGCCCACTCTTCCTTGCAAAAGTGCTCTAAATCTGTCTGATTGCACGGGCAACTCTTGTGCACAGCCCCCTTCAGGTCACCCCACAGATTTTCTATTGGATTTATGTCTGGGCTCTGAGTGGGTCATTCCAAAACTTTAATTTTCTTCTGGTGAAGCCATTCTTTTGTTGATTTGAATGTATACTTGGGGTCATTGTCATGTTGAAAGGTGACATTCCTCTTCATCTTCAGCTTTCTAGCAGACGCGTGAAGGTTTTGGGCCAAAAGTGACTGGTATTTGGAACTGTTCATAATTCCCTCCACATTGACTAAAGCCCCAGTTCAGCTGAAGAAAAGCATCCCCAAAACATGATACTGCCACCACCACTCTTCACCATGGGGATGGTTCTCATTTGCTGATGCAAAGTGTTTTTTTTTTTGTGCCAAACATACCTTTTGGAATTGTAGCCAAAAAGTTCAACCTTGGTCTCATCAGACCATAACACATTTTCCCACTTGCTTTTGGGAGACTTGATGTATTGTTTTGCAAATTTTAGCTGGGCCTGGATGTTTTTCTGTGTACAAAAAGGTTTCCGTCTTGCAACCCTACCCCATAGTCCACACATATGGAAAATACAGGAGATTGTTGTCACATGTAGTACACAACCAGTACTTGCCAGAAATTCCTGCAGTTCCTTCAGTGTTGCTGTAGGTTTCTTAGTAGCCTCCCTGACCACTTTTCATCTTGTCTTTTCATCAATTTTGGAGGGATGCCCAGTTCTTTGCAGCATCACTGTTGTCGCATATTTTCTCCACTTTTTGATGACTGTCTTCACTGTGTTCCATGGTATATCCAATGCTGTGGAATTTTTTTTGTACCCTTCTCCTGACTGATACCTTTCAGCAATGAGATCACTTTGATGCTTTGTAAGCTCTCTGCAAACCATGACTTTTGCTGTAGCAGGCAACTGTGTAAATGTCAGGAAAATCTTACTAGGAGAGCTGAACGTTACTTAGGGTTAATCAGAGTCTCTTTAATTGATGGCAGGTGTGTACCCATGAAGACTGAATGCTGTAATTAAAGCAAAAGATGATTCAACAAAGTATTAGTATAAGGGTGTGCACACACAACAAAGTATTATTTTAAGGGTGTGCACACTTATGTAACCAGCATATTGTATGTTTTTTATTTTTTATATCTTTTCCCCATAACAGATTTGTTTGTTTTTCAATTGAATTGTACAGGTTATAGGTCACATTAAAGTTGGGAAAAGTTTTGAAATGATTTATTGTGATCTCATTTTTTATATCACAAAAACCTGGCATTTTAACAGGGATGTGTAAACTTTTTATATCCACTGTATATAGGTCTTACATAGTTAGACAGTTGGTACCATCAAATGTCCCAACTTTATTGTGAATGATCTTGTGAGGGTTGTGAAGTCTGAAACTGCAATGCAATGTGTATCATTACTTTCTACCTTCTGTCTTTAATAATTTTCCAGTACAAACATATGGTGCTAAACTGAGGGCATGCAGTGACCATCACTATATTTTCATAGGTATGACTGCGTAAATCTTTGATGCCTAAAGCCTACTACTTAATAATGGACACATATAAGTCAAATATGTCTCTGATGTCACATACTAGGTAATTTCTGTGGAGATCTCCCACCTTTTACTTGGTTACACTACCAAGTAATGAAATTCAAGGATATACCACTCATTCATGTTATTACACAATACACTCCAGGTTCAATACTTGCCTTATAAATGCAGTAGTTGCAACAGTTTTAATTCAGAGCTGACTCTGTCTGATACAAGCAGTACACAGCCAATACATGGGGAGGTAAAGGTTTTGAGAGTTGTCTGGGATCAATATTAGTATATATATGTGCATTGGAGGAAGGTTTTAGGCTCTTAGGTGGTGAGTGAGTGTGGTAAGTGTTGTCTCTTATCCAGTGCAATGGCATACTGAGCACACCTACATCTGCCTACACCCACAACAGTTGCTGTTTCTCCTCTGACTCATCTGTGTGTAACTGTGGTGACCTTGGCATTGGTGATGGGAATGTGTGCTTCTTCCCCCTTGTTGAGCCTCCTGAAGCTGTTTTCTCAGAATGATGTGTAGCATGCCACATGAGAATATTTCAGTACATGTCCATGGATTGTGGTGCAGGGCTCCCCCAGCTGATCTAGACACTGGATCCACAACTTCAGCAGCCTAAACACACACACTATGATATTTCTTGTTTGAACATGTGCTTCATTATGGTGTTCAGTGGGTATGTGCACATTTCTGATGGATGTCATAAGCCATGGTTCTAGTGCATAACCTGCATCCCCCAGTAAATGAACAATTGAGATAGCCCCCCCTAGCAAACATCTAATACAGTTTTGAACAGTTTTGAGGTGTACCAGATATGTGAGTCGTGGTAACTGCCAGTGTTGCCAGCACACATGTTCAGGGTGATTCCCCTGGTATTACATACGACTTGGCGGATAATAGAGTGGAAGCCCTTTCTGTGTATGTAGAGCCTTCTCTGTTCTCTGGGTGGTGTCATAATTTCTATATGTGTGTAATCTATGGCACCCACTACTTCATTTTAGTGTACTACCGGGTAGAACTCCTGCATATTTTCGGCTCTACCCTCAGGAATACATGGAAAATATATGTGGTTTCTGGTATGTTGGAGCATAGCATTCAGGAATTGATGGAGGATCATGGATGCTGATGCTGTAACACCCTCAGCATATCCCCTGCTGGTCTCTGAAAAGTATCTGTAGTTAGGATTCTGAGTGCTACACATACCTTTGTCTCCACTGGGATGGGTTCCTCCTCTGTTTGCTCTGGCTCTGAGGTGAGGATGACAGAGGTTGCAGAGTTCCTGTAGTGTGTCTCTGTCTACTCTGTAGTGCTTGACAATTTCCACATCATGTAGGTTGTGGTAAGTTACCCGAGGTCTGAAAACTCTTTTCCTTCTTGGCCTTGGTCTATTAGCAGCAGCAGCATAGACTTCAGCCTCTTTCACATACAGAAGAACTAAAGCAGCAGCAGCCCCTAATATTCTTTCCATGTAGACTCCTTTCCATGGTCATATTCCAAATGGTTTTGGAATTTGCAGGGAAAACCAGCACTGACTCTACATGGTTGCTTTATAGCTTATTGAATAGCTTCTCCATTTTGGATTGGTTGATTAGCATACAGTTCAGATGGGTATGCTGTAATTAGCATTCCATTTTTGCCTTGTTTGCGCAGCACTACACATTGTGTAGAGCTGCTTACTGAATCTAAAACAGTGCCCTACTCTGTAGGCTGTATTGAATCTGGCTGTGTGTGTGTGTATGTATGTGTGTATGTGTATATATATATATATATATATATATATATATATATATATATGCATATTTTTTATGTGTGTGTGTGTGTGTGTGTGTGTGTGTGTGTGTGTGTGTGTGTGTGTGTGCGTGTGTGTGTTTGTGTGCATATATAGATATATATATATATATATATATATATATATATATATATATATATATATATATATATATATATATATATATATATATATATAGACATATTTATATATATATATAGAGAGAGAGAGGCACACCAAAAACCATGAACAAACCACTAAAGGCGAAAGCTGTAGCACTGAGGATATAAACAAAAACACAATTCCACCAACACAGCTGTAACCATATAAATTAAAACTGCAGTATCTTAAAAAAAACTAGAACTTTAATAACTTCTGAATACATAAGACATAACAAGTACTTTTGGATAACTTCTTTGTCCTTCTTCAGATCTGTAACCATCATATTCTCTTTGGATATATATAGGATAAATCATCCAATCAAATGTGAGATTTAAAACGACGCCCTCTCAGGGCTGGTTTAATGGGATGCAAGTGTTTAAACCAGAGGGTGTATCAGCTTGTAGGTCTCCAACCCATTTTATCTCTGCTTGTTGATTTCTTAAGATTTACAATGCACTATTCAGAGAAGAACATTAATTTCTTGGATGTCGATCTATATATACATCCTACTGAAGGAATTCAGACTACCGTTTATCAGAAGGAATGTAAGAAAAGCAATTAATTGAATGGGCATGGTTCTCACCCAACAGAAATATCAACAGGTCAACTGCATACATGAAGAGAAGGTACTGAGTGGCTCAGGTATATAAAACAAGGTAGAGGATATGAATGCAGTGACAAGAAATTAGTGTGTTCATTCATTCCTTGGGAAGGAAAGAACCCTAAAGCACCCATAAATCCTGAGACCACTTCTGCCTATGCAGAACTGTTCACAGAAACCCTGTATAAGCATGTTAATAGCTGCATAGAGGTAGCTGTACCCATCCTGAAGAAGTACTGAACTAACTCAAAAAACAAGCCATCCTGGTGGAAACACAAAACCAATCATCTGTATAACAGGAGGAAGAAAATCATGGCAAAAATTAGGAGGTGCAGTACCCAGCAGGATAAAAGTACTCTCATCAAACTAAACAAACTACTCAGAGGACAAATAAAGTCGACCAAAGCCAAATTTGAGGTAAGTTTGGCCTCCCAGGCCAAGGACAACCACAAAGCATTCTTTAGCTATGTCTGCAATGTCAAAGGGAATACACAGTTGTGTTCAGAGCACATTGTAAATGGAGCTACCTGTGCTGACCTAGAAGATATAGCAAACCTCCTGGCTGATAAATTCAGCTCCAGCTTTAGTCATCTCTCACTCTCAACCCTCCTTCAGGAAGTATTATCAAATATAACTCCCCCTGCTATCCTTAATGCTCTGTCTAAGACCAAGAACACTACATCAATGGGCCCAGACAGTATCCTAGGATGCCTTCTAAATAGCATGAAACATGACCTATCAGGGCCTCTGGAATTACTATTTAACTGTAGCCTCCAAACAGGCTTCATGCCTCATGACTGGAGGAAGGCAGCTGTCATCCCTATGCACAAAGGTGGGCCATCTACAAACCCTGGAAACTACAGACCCATAAGTTTCACTAGTCTTATATGTAAAGCCATGGAAAGAATTTTCATGGAGATGATCAACAGAGATATAGAAAACCTCCAGATACTGGACCCAACCCAGTTTGGATTCATCAAGGGCAGATCATGCCTACTCAGCCTGGTGGACTTCTTTGAGAAGGTCATCAAAGCAATGGATGAGGGCAGAATTGTTCACAGTGCCTACCTTAACCTGATCAAGGCATTTGACACAATACTCAACTCGGGCATTGTTGACAAACTCAAGAGGTTAGGTACAGACCCGTATGCCACCTGGTGGATAGCCAAGTGGCTCACAGACAGGACCTAGGAAGTTAGATTTGGGGAGTCCACCTCTAAAAAGAGGCTAGTCACAAGTGGAGTCCCTCAGGGATCAGTCCTTGGTCTGCTCCTTTTTGGAATTTACTTCTCAGAAGTCAAGGCCAATGTTAGTGGTCTCTGGCTGACTAACTTTGCAGATGATTGCAAATTAGGAGCTGTCATTGAATCTCACACTGACACAAATGTTCTACAGGAGGGGCTGACACAGACAAATACCTGGTGTCAGAGCCATGGACTAAATCTAAATGCCAAGAGATGCATAACAGTATCCTTTGTGAACTCATCCATCCCTGGTAACAATCATATTGACAACACTCCCCTTAGAGTTGACCCAGTAGTTAGGGACTTAAGGACACACATAGATAGTAATCTAGCCTTTGATCATCACGTGTCTACAGTGGTGAGGAAATCATTCTGCGTTGCACAACTTATAAACAAAGGTATGGTATCTAAGTCCAAGGAAGTCATTGTTCCACTATTCAGCATTCATCAGACCTATCACTGAGTACAATGCCACCTTTGGTACATACATAATGAGGCATATCCAACAATTGGAATGTCCACAGAGGTTCCTCACTGAAAGAATACAGGGCGTAAGTAATATGTTCTATGCAAACGGCATCAAGGCCCTATCCCTGTATTCTGTCTCCTACAGGCTTTTGAGGGGAAATTTATGCCTGACATACAGAGCATTGTCAGATCCCACTCTAATAGACCTCCTGCATATCCACAAAACAAGCAACACCAGAATTACCTGTTCTAAAGACTTAAATGTTGCCTGTGATATAAATGGGACCTGCTGAAGAGATGGGGTAGTCTCTGAGATGCATA